>NC_135865.1:6594410-6861910 GCF_031162955.1 Sander vitreus
CTTTTCTATATGGCACCAGTTGGGATTTTATTTTTGTACCTGTTTGGCAATTTTGCGGCTTCAAACAACCTGCTTTGCCAAGGTATGTGAGTAAGCAGATCCAATGGTGCAGTACAATGTTGGTAATTTTGGTCAAACTCTTTGCATTTCGGTCAACAGTATAATAATCTGCCACTGAGGTGTTAAAATTATTTGTGCTTGTGTACCAAAAGAAACCCCTGGTTAGGGGTCTAGTGACTGTAATAGAGAGCCGAAGTCACGCCCTTCTACTTGCAGTCCATGGGACCTAGCTTTTGAAAAAATATGAACAGGAGTGAATGGGGAAAGACAACTTATTTTTTGATCCCGTTTGAATTGAGCCATGAATTACACATAT
This sequence comes from Sander vitreus, assembly GCF_031162955.1. Taxonomy (NCBI): domain Eukaryota; kingdom Metazoa; phylum Chordata; class Actinopteri; order Perciformes; family Percidae; genus Sander; species Sander vitreus. Next base: position 6,594,787 of record NC_135865.1, read on the forward strand.
GATGCTCATCAGTTTAATAGATAATTTTGCTAGTCAATAAAGTCTGTTTATTGTTAAACTGTTGAAGTATAAGACTGTGAAAATACGTAATTAGACTACACACTTCAAAGTCGCATGGATGACGTCTTACTCTAATAATGATAATGTAAAGAAAAATGTGAATGTTGTATAACCAATTCAAATAAAAGGTGTATACTGTATATACACTGCAATATAAAACTGAATAGTTTATGCCTCAACCACTTCCAGTTTGCATTCAAACACAGAAAGGAACACATTTGTCAGATTTAACACATGATGTACAGGTTGAGAAAGTATTTCACTCCTAGTTAGTGATGTGAGGATGTTTGCAGCTTTCATGCGGCAGATTTGTTTTTTCATAAACATTTACTGTATGTTCGAATAAACCAGAAACATGTTTTTATAACAATGACGTAGAAAAAACTCCTTTAATCACACCTTCAGAGCATTCTATCAGCTTTGCACTCTTTGCCGATATGAAGCAGATGAGGACACACGCATTTCTCTTCTGCCAATCCCAATACATTATGATTAAGTTACCTGAAGGTTACTGTGATATATTTTTGCGCTCTTCTGACCAATCTTGAAATTTGAAACAGACAAATGAGGTAAAATTGGCCATTATGACCATGTTATGATAAAATGTATATATCTGTCTCGGATTTGTCAGGTCACATTTTGTCATGAATATCAATTTCTTTCGGTCCTGTTCTGTAATTTATTTAAATAAAATGTCCCATACAAAGCAATTCTTTCTTTAAATGACATTATTCCAGTCCAAGCTCATTGTAACTGTACATGACAGCTGACTGCTCCCTGGCAGGTATAGGATGACACATATGAAAGAAGATGAATAAGAAGGCTAAATTAAAAGAAAACAGTGCATAACCTAAAAAGGACAAAATAAGGCTCACTCTTCAGCAGCAAACTGAGATAAAGATGTCATTTTTATCTCTGTTTCACAGTTGCCTTCTCACCAACATCAGTGCCTGAATGGGCCACAAGCAAAGACGACTCTAAATGATGGTATCATTGAGTTATAATGTCACCTGAAAGAATAGCTGTTTCACATAAGTACCTTAGCTGACTGGATTTGCAACTCAACTCCTGCTTTTCTGGCAAACCCCCACATAAAAAATATCAGTGTGAGCTGCCAAAGCCAGCTGTGGTTGTTCTATGAAAGCCAGCATGTATTAAAATGTAATCGATATTTGACTTAATTTGAGTTTTATGTCATTACACTTTGTATGCTGCATACTAAATCATTTAAAATGTGTTATTTGAGTCTCCAATCCTCCTTAAGGCTGTTCTCATAAAGGTTTTTTTATACTGTGCTTTTGCGGTTGTATCATGTACAGATTACTTGTCTGTACTGTAGCACACATTTACTTTGTGTGTGTTAGCACCTAATAAATACATCTTTGTCTCTCATCGTATGTTAGATGCACGCTTTAAGCTTCATACCTCACTTGTATTTTGTCTGTATGTCCAAATGTGAAGAAGGCATTCTTAAATCATTCCTCCCCCTCCTGCAGAGTTGACAGCATGTCAGCCAATATGCAATGTCTCCCTGACATGGGAGAAGTAGAGATTGATAAATCAATTTTCCTCCATCTGTACTCTCTCTGCAGATAAGAGTATATCCATACAGGATTTGGAAAAAACTCTCAAAAAGAGGTTAATCACAGACTAAACTAGTAGCTGTGTTATTCAGTCATCATAAAACAATTTTAAACCTATCACAGTGTAAGCTTAAACAGTAAAATAGTGACTGAAAAAGCTTAGCCTGAAGCAAAAGCTTAGCTATGCCTAACCTATGTTCTTATTGATTAAATCTACCCATCTCAAAAGAAAGGAAAGAAGAAGAACAAATAAGATTATAAGTAAAGAAATTAATCACATTTGTAAGCCTCAAAAGTTTAATTACAACCCATTTTCTTGAAAATCAAAAAGGGAAAAGAAAACAAAGAATTGTAACCCTTAAAAGTAGCATTACAAACCATGTTCTTAAAAAAAACAAAACAGAGTTGCACATATTAAATTTATATCCGCATAGTCAATAATTTTACCCCAACAATATAAATAAATATCATTTTATTCTGTTTGCTTTTTGAAAAGTATGTGTTGAAAAAAAATTCTTTGGACACACACAAAATGGAACATGAAATGGAAGGATAGTTTCCCTGATACTAACCCACTGACATTTTATAGCAACAAATAATCCTTAGCTAATTCACCTGTTTACCAGCGTAGTGTTTAACGTTACACAATGCCAATGTCCATTTGTCAAAACTGATTATTTTGTGCAGGATTCACGGAGCAAGGTTGTAGCATAATAGTTGTTTCTGTTTAGCAATATCTAAACTGTGTTACTTATTCAGAAGTAGGCACATGTATAAAAATTCACAAAATATTTCAGGTGTAGTATTGCATATTTCATGTGCAGTGTTACATCACCCCCCCTCCCCCCAACACACACACCTTCACGTAGAGCTTGTTAAACTTTGTTTTCTAATTTTAGCACTCATGTATAGCCTCGCTCACTCGCCCCTCGCATTGCTCTAATGTAGCTGCTTAGATTGTAATTATCCACATGGAAAGGTTATTGGACTGGCAATCTGTGAAAAGCAGCCGTCTGGCTCGGACTACAAATATATATCTCACATCGCCAAACATGGTGAATTAAAATAGGATATTGGTTTAGGGATTTCACAAGATGGTGCCCATGTAATCTCAGTCTGCCTGAGGGTTTCCTATCAATCTCAGTGTTGAATATAATGTATGGCAAGATGATGATAGTAATGACTTTTCTGTGTAATCTGGGATAATGCCTCCGTGCAGATTTCATATCGCAGCATTTCACTGGTCTTGTTGGATGTTGAGATGTAAGAGTCTGATGCAAGATTTGAGGACATTTTCTAATAAAGTAATGTCCTGAACATTTTAGGCAAACACTCTCTAAAGCAAAAGAAGAAGAAAAAACCTAATTTGAATTTGAATTGCCACCTTTCCTAAATCTTTCACATCTGTTCAGCTTTAACCATGTGTTCTTCCTGAAATTTGAAAATGCAGAATTTCAGCCCTGACTTGCATCCAGCTCAGAAAATGAGATCCATGGTGAGATACGATACACAACAAAAAGAAATCAAATCCATATTCGGTGCTACACTCTGCAAGCACTTTAGACATCATTTTAGATATTTTTGCTGAAGATTGGATTTCACTGTTGATTTCTCGTAATGGGGAGTCATTTGTGTTCCTCAGACCAATCTGACACACACACACACACACACACACACACACCCCTCACTAACATGTTTACTGCTTATCAGCATCCCCATTAAAATCTCATTTTCAAAGCGCTAACAATCTGCTAATCATACGGACACTGATTGGATAACACATCATCAACACATCAAGGGTTTCCCAATGTTTATATCTTGACACGCTAAATCAAATTATCCTAACTTCTCCAACTGTGCGATAGGATGGATAATACTGTAACTATGTCTTTAGATCACACTAAAAATGTTGTTGAGCTCAAATGGGTTGTGTAGACATATTTACTTGATTGGCAGACAAATCTCATGCATATTGAGGAGTTATGGAGAGGACCCGAAGAGTGAATACAAAGGGGGGAAAAAAACAGATTTAGAGACAAGTAATGGTTGCTATTAGCATGTATGCAGTAAGATTGGGATTACTCCAAGCCCAGGCAGCATTTTTTTTTCAAGGCTTCCCTAACAATGTCTTCCTTTTATTATGCGAGGCGTAGCTTGATTGAAAAACACTTCCTCCCTCCACACCATTTTATAGTTTTTTTTTTTGTTTTTTTTTCCAGCAAGAACCTTCAAGACCTGTCTTTCTAGACAACTACAAAGCACAAAAAATAAATGAAGTGTTTTAGAGTCCATCTGAGCAACTTATGTAACCATTAAAGTATTATTTCCACATCCTGTTAAATGTATTCGTCAGCTTGCCACCTAATGCATAAATACCTGTTGTGTTTCTGTGAAATATAACTCTCAGCTTTACGAAAAGGCAAAATAAATGGTATCTCCCCACTCCCAATCCCTTTGCAGCTTTATTTGCCCATCTTGATTGAGTAAAGTGCACTTATAAGATATCTAGAGTACGTGGATTTTCCAGCTGCTGCAACTTCCAGTTTGTCTCCGTCTTTGGTGCTACATCGAATTCATGAGTTCAATATGAATCAAAAAGGCTTCTGGCACAGGAGCTATAAGGGAGTCCTGGACAGGCCTATGCTCTTCTTCTACACTCAGGAATAGGGCATTTCTAATGCAGCAGCTGTTTGACCAACGTTAAATGGCTTAGAATGGAACCACTGGCAGCACTGATGACATTTTTAGTGGATGTTATGGCTGTAACTGGCTGCTTATGAACTAAGGTGAATATTTCAACATGTCAAGCCACTGGCTGTTGTTAAAAGCTCCGGAACGTATCGCCTCTCCTTCTCTCTGGCGGGAACTTTGACGTTGCAGATCTGGGAAAGCCGATATTTTAACATGGCATTGAACTGTGCTGTGAGTAAAACAATGGCTTACCATAAGCTTAGTGACTAAAGCCGTTTTTTTATGAAGGCTGATAAAATCATAAAACCGGTAGATCAGATCATAAGTGGCTTATCAAGACTCTCATCACTTCAAGACAAAGAGAGAGCATTGGTGAAAACATAGGTGGGAGTTGGAAGCCCTGTCTCCAGATGCAACTGTCATTATACGCTTATGAGCTTTCAGCTGCTTGGGAGACATGTCTGTTGCTCTTTGAAGCTACCAGCGACACCTTCAAAGCTACGGCTCCTCTTTGAAGTTTTCCCTGCCGATTTCCTCCTCCAGATGACATCTCTTAATTCAGATGAGGAATTAAACTATGCTATTGCAGATATATCACAGGATTGTACAGTAGTAGCCGTGTGATGACTGGTCTTCACATTTCGAACTTGAAGTCACCTTATCACTCAATGTCTCAATGATAGATTATTGTAGTCAGTAGTGGAATGCATGACAAGACAATGACTTTAAGGATGGCATGATCGGTCAGTCGGTACCCCCACTTTGGTCCAGACTGAGACGTTGCACCAGCTATTGAACAAATTGACATTAAAGTTTGTAACTTTACCAACTTGGTAGATATATTCATGGTCCCCAGTTGACAAATCTTAATCGCATTAGTGATCCCCTAGTCTTGCATTGTCAAACCTTACTTCACAGCGCTACGCCGAAAGGTTTGGTTACACCACAGAAACATTCTGGGATAGGAGAGAAAAAAACTCTCCGGGTTGTTTCCATTTCTTAAAACCAATCGCAGTCGTCTTGGACGGCGCTAAGTTTGGGACGCAGGGACAGTGGCTTTGCAAAATAGTCTCGAAGGAACTTGTTTGGTGGAACATTTGCACCCTGCAAAAGAAAATGCCACTAAAAAATGAACTACTAAAATGAAGTTAACTGTTCACACAATACAGTAACATGAGCTATTTAAATAAGCTGTATATATGGTTAAACTTAATTTGCTCTTACCAGTGTATCAGCGTGTCTACTTCTTCCACAGCAATCCCCACCAATCGGTACCAAAGCGTCCCAGTTAGAGTAAATGCCATAAACATATTCTTTGTAAATCTTTACAATCATTCCCTGAAAGAACCAAGCAGGCCTGCCTCCAAATTTTCAGTTTTTACTTTTTACTTTTCAGTGTGTAGCTTGCTAGCTCAAAGGTGGTTGTTTCTCGTAGAAAAGGGATTTTAAGAATGGCAACAGAAAGAGGAAGGTGAGGGATACAGCCTGACATCACACGCAGGATGTCAGGCTTTATCCTGGAAATGTACTACCGTTAATCCAGACTACAGTAGTGATCCCTTGATATTTCCTGTAGCTCCTCCAGCAGGACAACATGTTCACTTATACTGTAAATTATCTCTACATCTACTATATTGATTTGCACAACATTTTGTACAAACATTCATGGTTCCCAGTGGATGAATCCTAAAGACTTTGGTAATCCTCTGACCTTTCCTCTAGCACTACAATGAGGTTGACATGTGTGGTTTTAAGTGAAATTTTTCAAAAACTAAAGGATAGATTCCCATTCAATTTCGGTACAGACATTCATGTCCCCCCCCCCTCCAGGATGAATTGTAATCCCTTTGGGGATCCCTTACTTGAATGTCCCTAATATTTAGGATTATGACCAAACACCTTCCATAAGTCACATCAGCTTCCGCTCATGTTTATAGCTAATTAGCAAATGATAGCACACTAACATGCTAAACTAAGATGTGTTAGTATTTAGCTCCCAGAACCACTGTGCCGAAGTACAGTCTAACAGAGCATTGGTGTAGACTCTTAGTCTTGTTCTTATTAATATGCAGCCCAGCTGCTCACTCAGTTTTAAAAAAGAAAACAACAAAAGGGAATACCAATAAATGAACCTGTTTTTGTTCTCCATGTCCTTGCACTTAAAAGGGACACCACGCTTCTCCAAGATAATTACATACTGTACAGTATGCAAGGACAGAGTAAAATGGTCACTCTGTATTCCCAATCCTGCAGCAGAGACGATACCCTTCACCTTTCACCCCCTGAAAGAATGGAAATGCACAAAATGAGATTGTAATTACATGAATTGAAAAATAGTCATTTGGTCCCTAAATCTGTTACCAGGCTATGACTCCATTATCCCGGGAGTGGGGGAACTTAATTGTTATTGCTTTGGTGTTTTCCCATTCCCATTATGTCTGGTTTCTTTGCTGCTTATCTCTTAATTGTGCTTCTGATGTTAATCAGATCGGAAATTTTCATTTGCTGCAGCACCGGGATGGACCTCCATTGATTGGTGTTCCGTCAGTTGTCGCCCAGCCGGTACTAGCAAAAGTTCTAAATTGTATCTTTAATACAATCTTGCTCAGAGTGATATGGTTTTGCATTTAAATGAAACACACAGCAAATGAATTCACAGGCAAAGCTTTGAGTGCAGTTTGTAGTTTATGAGCTTAACGGTACTGTATACGCAAATATGGTCAACACCACGTTCAATTTGAATTGTAGCTCTACTGCAATCTGAATACCAACTGTGAAGAAGAGAAAAGATATTCCTAGGGTAAATAAGTACTTTGGAAGATGTGAAGGCTTAGTCTTGGGAAACCTAAAATGGCATGAATATACTGTAGTTTTTATCAAATGATCTTTCTAATGTTGTTTGTGAAGGTGAAGTATTAATTTTTCAGCTCCCAACATCTGCTGTTTATAATACTGCCCGATAAATAATAATGACAGAATTTTAAACACCATTAGGTTAACTGTTTTTTTTATTTTTTATTATTAAATATGCACCATTAGGTTAATAGTTTTCTTATTAATTTATGCTGAGAAGCTCTCAAAACTAACAAGTCTTCCAAAATTCTTCATACTGTTTTTTGTCCTCCATGTTTTGAGTGCAACATACTCATCAAAGGGTAGTCTTATAATTGAAGGGGACACAACCATTCCTTTCTCTACTGGTAAATACAGGTCTTTTGCACTAATATTACATAGTAATGTTGCAAACCAACTCACCTTTGATGGCATTAAAAACATTACACATTCTGGACATGCTCTTAGTTCTGAAGAAACCCTTTTTTGCACCTCTACGGGAGTTTTCTATACATCTGTAATGCTGAGCATATTTCCAAGACAACCGTCTGTCTGGCTGTCAGAAATGTGACTGTTGAACGCACTGGCACGTTTGCTGAACACTACATACTGTTTGTGGTGCTCCCAAGTCACACAAGACTCATCAAAGAATAATTACACAGAATTGCAGGTATCAGTCTAAGCTATAAATAATGTATTCAGTGTGAAGCTTTGAGACTTGAAGCATTAATGTTATAATTACTTAATTTGATATATTTAAGGTTTTCCAGGTGTGACTGGCTGCATAGATTGGCTCATGTTCCTATCACAGCCCCTTTAGTAAATTAAGGAGATTATGTCAATTGTCTTTTTCAATGTATTAAAGCACAGTTAGGTCTAAATAGTAGCCTTTAGCATTCCAAATTAAAGATAAATCACAATATAGCTACAGCCAGGGTGGAGATGGTGTATTTCCATGGCGTTCCACTTCCGGGATTGCTCCGATGCCACCGGAAATTCCGCCGTATGTCCTTCCTTTCGGCCGGATGTCCGGTACTTTCCTCTTTCTTTGTGTTGGCATTCTAAACTACGGTCGTTTTATGAGGACTATGGTTAAAGATATGGTGCGTAGTTTCTGTCGCCCCCATGAGGAAGTAATGACATCAAAACTGTCGGAGCATCCACATGATACAAGCCTTCCGTGAACGCGCACTCCCCACCACACAGTTGCTAGTAGCCAAGGTGGACACGGAGGATTAAAAACAAAATGATGGACTCTTCAGAAGAGGTAATTATCGTCACTCGAGTTTCTGCGTGGGGAAAGTCGCCGGATGACACAATCTCCTGAACGTAGCCGTACCGACCAATACAGAGAGAGTTGTGTGGTGCTGGTAGTTTTAATTAGCTTTGTATCAACTAATTTGGCAATGGCTTGACTGTAACCTACTTTCATTAATATACAGTAAAAAAACGTTACACACTACAGCTTTCACTGCTCCTCAGATATGTGCAGGGTAAATCCAGACGGCTAGCTAGACTATCCATTTTCTGTTGCAGGACTAAAACAACATTTCAACGTACACATGTTCCACCAACTCAAGTTCCTTCCCGAGGCTATTTTGCAGAGGCACCGTGGCTCTGTCCGGCGCATAGCGCCACCCAAGACGATTGTGATTGGTTTAAAGAAATGCCAATAAACCAGAGCACATTTTTCTCCTATCCCGGAATGTGTGGACTAGCTAGACCCTCTTCCGCAGCGCTGTGCAGGAAGGTCTGGCAATGCAAGAGTAGGGTGGAGATGACCATTGGGATGCTAAAGGCCTGGCTCCATTGCCTCCGTACGCTCAGCTTCACCCCAGAAAGGGCATGTGACATTATTGCGGTATGTGTGATTCTCCACAATATTGCCACAAAACAATGTCTGACATAACCAGTGAACAATCCTGATAAGGATCCTGACCAACTGCCTGACCGAGATGGAAGAGCAGTCAGAGACACATGCTACCATCACACCTTCTCAGTGTCGAATTAAAACTATATGCCTTTCTTTTTATCAAGTCTTCTTTATTGCCTAATGCAATACAGATGTTAATGTTTTATAATTTGAAAATCATCCACCTCGAGCATCTCACCCACCTCTGACTGATGTTCTAGCAGTTGTATTTCTATTTTTGTCTTTTGCATCTGCAGCCTTATGTGGTCCATTTCTTAATATTTTTCAATATGTTTCTCTAAGTACGTCTTGTACAGCCGTTTCACAGGGAGCTATAGGAACACAAAAAACAAAGACATTAAATTTCTACTTAGTCGCATTGTAAAGTCATGGGCTAATGCTGAACATCTTACTGACGTAAGTGTTCTTGTGGTTTATCGGTGTTTTTTGACGATTGTTTAACGGCGCCTTCCAAGAAGCGCTGCCTGGAAGGCACTAGGATTAGGCACTGGTTATGGTTAAGGTTAGGGTTAGGTGCCTTGAAGGAGCAGTTGGGGGCAAAAAACACCATCAAGCATTCTTGTGCTGTGGAGGTGGATGGACCCTCTTCCTCAGTGTTATTTCCAGCATTGCTCTGTTGCAAGAAAAACAAGGTGCAAGTTTTATTAAGGTACAACACTAATAGGCCTGGCAAACTCTATTTCTTTTAAGGATTCGGGTTATTCTGAGTCACTCACTAAACTGATCCGGGTTGTGCGAGTCGAGGCAAGCTTGCAATGTTTCGGACTCGACCTAATTGCATTTTAACATACTACATTTATACACCAAACCTATAGTAGGCCTAGCTAGGCTACGTGCAGAACATTGTATGTTATTTCAGAAGTGAAAGAATGGCTTTTGTTGTGGATTTGCTTTACCCTGAGCTTGAGGAGAGACTGCACCCGCTCGTCTGAATCAGATCCACTCATGACAACGTAGCCGGCTGATTCACAGGATTGACTGACTCCCGCGAGAACTCACGTGTCATCGACAACTCATGAGTTGAGACGCAAACAGGTTTAAACACTATTTTTACTGTTAGATGTTATTTTTAAGGTGTAAACCTTAATAGACGTCTCTGTATGTTCCCTCTCTGTGGCAGCTGCTGACACGGTGTCTGTATCATCATTCTTTAATGAAAAGCTGTGTTCTAGGCCTATTCTAACCCATTATGAAAACACTATGGAGTATTAAAGGCACTTACAACTGCATGGAGGTCTGTTATGACAGAAGTCAGTAATTGGTAGAAGATGAAGCAGATTAGAATTATAAAATTATAATTTTACCCAGAATAGTGCCCCACCCAATTTTATTTTATACAACACTGGTGGGGCCACATCACAATTTTTCAAATCTATAACTGAGTCACCTAAAAATAGATAATGATCTATGGATCTGAAAAAAGGAACAGCAGTCCAATACAAAGAATTAAACCGCTACAAGAAAATGAGTGTAGATGGGTGGGTGTCACTGAGCTAACACTATTCATTTGAATAACTGACCTCTTATAGGACGGGCGTGCGTGCGTGCGCGTGCGTGTAGGTGTCACTTTTTAAACGGCCAATATTGCCAGCGTTGGGATTGCAGATTTTTTTTTTTTGCTTAAACAATTTTACTATTTTTTACTGTTTTGATAGGGTAGGATAAAAAACACAATTCCTTGGAATGAAATTATATCTTACCTGGTTGAACCACATTATATATTTAAATTTAGATTTAGCATTAAGCTTTGTATCAGTAGAAACAAGGTGGTATTTTCGAATGACCGTGCTTCCCTCCCTCATGTCCCCCTGAGACGAGAGATCTCTGTATTGTGGGTCTGGAAAAAATCTTCCGATGACGAAAAACGACGATTTTTGCATCATCGGAAGATTTTTTTGCCCAGAGGCAATGGACTACAGCCAGTAGTAAGAGCTACTTCCGCATGTTTTCAACCCGCCCATAGGCGGTTGGACCGCACTACCGCACATGTGTACCACCAGGATACATTGGTACAGATCGGAGAATATGCAGGACACTTTATTACAGACGGAATATTCAACACACTACGCAAGCTTCGCCTGCTACGGAGACCAGCACCTCAGCCTGCGGTGTCGCCCGATGCCGCTAGCCGAGGAAAGGGACCTCGACAGCAGTGTGCAGGAGTGGAAAGCAGCTAGGTGGAAAGCTAAAGCTAGCCGGCCACCTGTTCCATCAATCCTGCTTACAAGTGTCCGCTCATTAGACAACAAACTGGACTACATCCAACTTCAACGAAACGCCCAACGTGAGTTCAGAGACTGCTGTGTTTTTGTTGTTGTGGAAACAATTGCTGAATCAGACTATCCAGCTACCAGGCCGGCTGCTCTGTCGCTGGGTATAACTAGTGGAGGTGGGCTGTGTTAACACGGACTGGTGCAGAAATGGGGGTGCTTGTATCCAACTAACTGCTAACTGCTGGTGGAGTTTGTGACTGTTAAATGCCGACCATTCTACATTACACGCAAATTTACGGCTGTGTTTATACTCTGTGTTTACAGCCCAATATATTTTTATATAATAAAAATATAGAATGTCGTTTTTATATATTTTAAATGTGTAACACCACTTGAGCCACGGTGAAACGGTGTTTCGTGTATATGGTTGAAATGACAATAAAACACATTTGAGTTGAGTTGACTGTCTCACTGTCTGTCTGTCTGTAAACGGTAGGCGTGGCTTGGGAGTGGACTCTAAAGCAGCGACGCAAGTGCATTCTGGGATTTGGTGTCTTTCAGCCACATGAGCCAAAAACACATTTTCTGGCTTTTCTCAGCCTAGAAGGCACCAATTAAAAAAAAAAAAAAAATCACATTTCTACTACATAAGTGACCCATTTTAAAGATATATTCATCTTTCCAACGGTGAAATATCCCTTTAATGGAACCTTAACCCTGAGGTAGTTGTACTACATCGTTTAATACTGCAGCCGTTTGTTTTGGTCACATGATTTAAACTCCACTGTACGACAATAAATGAAACTGTCGTATTGTGGTGTTTGAAAATCCAACGATAATCTTGTTTAGGTATGAGGATGTGTTGAACATGTTACATGGCCTTTAATCTCCACTAAGCACTGCACTGAACTTTGAAATTATATGTAAATTGTGTCTTGTAAAAAGTGTTCAAAACGAGGGTTTCCTGTAAGACCTTAGAATGTAAATGTTCCCTTTTCAAATATACATTGTATTGTTATGCAACATATCTAACAGTGATAATATCTTAACATTGTATACCTTTCTTGTGAAAAGTGGGTTTGAGAAGGATGTTACTTTGAGGATCGTCTGTTCAGTATTAAATATTCCCAGTACTGCACTGAATTCTTTAATACATTATTTGTGTTTTGAATGGTATTTGAAGTTGAAAGATTATTTACCTCAGACACAGTTTAGCTGAAATGCTGTGTGCGAGGTAAATAAAATCTAAGCAAGGGAGAACAGACCTTCTTTCCTGTGCCTCCCGGGCCCCTGGGGCAGATGCTTCGTGTACAAAAATAGAAGATTTTTCATTGGTACAGATTGTTCAGCAGGGGAAAATAACTTCAAAACACCTCTAGCTGAAAGGGTGAAATGCAAAGAGTTTTTGTGACCTGTCCTTCTGGGTAAATCTCTTAATGTTATGTGTTGTAAAACTTTATTGAATTATTTTTTTCTTTCAAAGAGTATTTCTGCAGTTGTAATTCATTGCCAATCAGCCAACGTTACACATAATTTACCAGGTGTAAAATTAAGTAAACACAAATATATGCAATCTTCACTTCTGAAGCTTATGAAAAAAAAACTGCTCATGTTCTACCTGTTTGGGGGTGGATCTCAATTACCTTAAAATGCATCCAAGGCTCCTCCACTTGCTTCCTTTCCTCGCTTCTTAGTCCGTCCCACTGAAGAAGCATGGGAGAGACAGGAAATCCAGGAGGAGAGAGTAAACGAGGAAATGTGTTTTAAGAGGGATGAGACGTCCTTTCCTCTGAAGCAGCCACATGAATTCGTCAGTTGTATGGGCGGAGTTAGCAACGTTCAGCTGCACGGCTTCCGGGAAGGCTGCTCTTGTGAATCCTCGCTCATAGCTCCTCGGAGATCCCTCCTCGAGCCTCACTCCTCGGGGCAGGAACAGGAGCTTTGAGAAGGCCTTTGCAAAGGAGGGCCAGAACAACTTCCAGTTCAACCAAGGAGTGAGGAGCTATCAAATAACGGGAAGTGAGATCCAGGCCTCTGGGACCAATGCCCAGCTTCAAAGTCGTTTTATTTATATATATATATATATATATATATATATATATATATATATATATGCGCGCACATAAAAACTAAAGAATTGGACCAGACTATCCCACATAAGTGGTGCAACCAATGCTTGCCTGAACCTGCTCATGAGCCGCGGAATAAAATAAGCGGAGGAGACATTCAGGCTAGATGTCTCTTGATTTATGCATGATTTATAAAAAATAAGTGATGGTGGTGTGCTCACGGCTTGAAATAATTGTAAAATGAGCAAGTCTTGTTATAGCAGCCATCCGATGCTTATTACCGTTGACATTTCTCGTTGGTGTATCATTTATGCGATGCAAAGTTAAAGCTCATCCAGTAACAGATATAAACTCTACTATTCAGGGATGCATATCATTTGAAGCAAGTGCCAAGGTCTTCAATATTTTAGAAAGATCTAGACATATAAAATGTTTCCACTTAAATTGTGGTCTGCATGAGATGTGTAAATCCCACACATTCACTAACATAGTAAATGTTTTTAAGTGTGTGTGTGTGTGTGTGTGTGTGTGTGTGTGCGCGCATATTCAGGGACTGTCCATCTCTCTCTATTATGTGGGAACTTTTTATTTCCTCACACATACTGTCCTCAGCCTCACCTCGTTTCCTTTGCCTCTGTGTGAATGGCATGTTTGAGTTTTGCCTCTTGTGTGTGTATGTCTGGTTTTCCAGGTTTTTGTGGCCCATGTCAACCCTGTCTCCTAGGGACTGTCCTGCCCCGACGCTCACATAGGTTGTTCGTTCATTCAGCAATTACGTCTCATTTATTTTCATATCCACTGCCTGTAGTAATTTTCACACCTAAAGTTTGTTTTCCCCTTGGTTCAGTTTTGTTTCACTCCTTGGAAAAATCCAAGCGTACCAAAATGCGTCATTACAAATCATGCAAGAACGTTCACCACCTGTTATTGGTCGGATGTGTCTGGGGCGGAAGCAAGAAAGTAAATACAGGACAAAGGTCCTGTGTTCTGGATTAGTGAATATTTCTTGCATTTCCATGCAATGGTTTGTAGGACTTGTTGCTCCTACAAAAATACAAAAAAAAAATGAGGCCGGGTCACATAATACAGGCAGCAATTAATACATTTATTCCATTTAGAAAATGTAATCAGGAATCTTTGGCTTGTCTTGCCGTGCCTCCTCCAAATATAAAAGGGTATTGTGATCGCTCCTTTAAAACCAATATGATACTTTCCAGAATGAGCATAGTATTTCATCATATTCCATCTGTGTTGCACTCAACAGTGGAAATGAGCTGTCAAGGCTCTGGCCATTATGAGGAGAATAGCCCACACCTCCCGCAGATCCCATTTAAAATCGTCTTGAAAGGCTCAGGTTGCAGTAAAGAGCTTCTCCATTCCCTCCCTACGTGCTGTCGCTAATTATGGGAATGAGAAGTGTCGGGGCGATCTCCCCACCCTCCCCCAGCAGAATTAGCATTAGCATAATGGGCTTTTTAACACTGCACCTTACCTGCCACAAGGCCCTCCAGAAGCTAGATGTCCAGACCCATTAGTGGCTCGCTGGAAGTGAGCCAGCACTCACCTTTCAGTTGAAAACAGAGGGCAGCAGAGGGGGGGGTGGTACACAAAGGAAGAGGCCATCAATTTTTCATGCTGTGAGTGAGTTTATCAATTTTGAAGAAAAAAAAAGACAGGATAATGAAAGAAACAGAGCATTACAGCGGGAGAAAGAAAATCCCACTTTAACCCTAGACATGACACACAGCAATTTCCCATCAACCTTTAGGCGTCAAATTTCTTGATCCAGTGGTTTTTTTAATTATTAAGATTCTCAGGGGGTCCTCTAACCAATGGAATACTTTCTAAGCCAGAGCAAAGACATGGGGGAAAAATTGAGAAGAGAAAAGAAGGCTGAATGAAATCATCCTGAATGAAAACAGTATATCATTCAGCAGTACTCACAATTTGAATGGCTGGAAGTATACACAGTGTGATGCAAAAAGGAGCTTGCACTACAAAAGTGTAAAAAAGAAAGCATTCATGAATGGTTATCCATTAGCAAAATAATAGGCACATGTCGCTGTTGTTGACAGTCAATAGTGTAGGGAGAGAGACAGGCGTATAACATGATAAAGAGGTCCTAAACAGAAATTAAACCCTGCACGTTGTGGCTACTGTATGTGCTGTGAGCCTCAATGATCAGGCCACTATAGACCGAATCACAGTGACGTCGCGCTAACCAAACAAATCGCTTCTGGGTAGACAACTGGTCATAGATTTGAATTGCGGAGATATGTGAAATTGGCAAACTTGATTATTTCTGTTGTCATTTTTTTTTAGCTGTAACTGCATGTTAAAGATATATCGTTAAACACGGAAGTCCGGCCTATCTGACGTTTCTGCTGTGCTTATTTTCTGTGCCCTGTTGCTTTGCTGGCGTCCTTGATAAACCAAATCTAACGTTAACAGCAACAACTCAGTCGGACTAACTGCAAGTTTGGGTGTTGTCGTTTGCTTTTTGGGTGGTGTCATTTTCTTTAGTCCGTGGCCTAACAGGTAAATTAGATCTCCAACCTAATGCTATACAAAGTGTTGACATATGAAAGCATCAAGCATGCGTTTTAGATGCATGAGAGTAGCCTATATCCAGTTGTTTCATATCCAGCGCCGTTAAATTGTATGTACAGCATGCAGGAGTTTTCTACCTGGAAGTTAATGTAAACACACATTGTGATTGGACTTAGGTAACTGACACAGTACCGCAGTGATAAGACCTACCAAAGTTGGGTGTACCTACCCAGCGTTTCTAATACTATGCAAAAGTTAAAACCTTTAAACCTTCAAAAACTCTGACAGAAATATGCACATGCATTCTATTATTATTATTATTTTTGTTTTTTTCTAAGATTTGGCATTTTTAGGCCTTTTATTATGACAGGACAGCTTTGACATGAAAAGGGAGAGAGAAGGGAATGACTTGCAGCAAAGGGCCGCAAGTCAATACTGAGCCTCTGTATATGGGTGCTGTATACTACCAGGTGAGCTACTACTATTTTGTAGGTTCCTTTCATGTGTCAGGTCTTGTTTTACTTCCTGCCTTGTGTTTTCCCGCCTTTGTGATTGTTTGCCCTGCCCTGATGTGTTCCACCTGTTCCTCGTCAGCCCTCGTCAGCTTGGGTATATTAGTCTTGGTGTTATCTTGTTTCAGTCGCGGCTTGTTGGCTTTTGTTCCCGGCTCCTAGTGTTATTCACCGTAGCGTCATTTCAGTGAAATTGAAAATGTCTCAACATTTCTCTCAAACTTAATTCAATGTCCTCATTATATCACCCGCAGCTACCTCAGCTAAAAACCTGTGTATGCCTGGTCTGAAGTCTGCGTGATGTGTGCACATTCTCACCGAACACTCTTCCTACATAATTACCAGTTTATGTGTGGGAAAACTTACATCTGGCCCATGGGATTGTGGCAGAAGGCTTCAACGAGTTTGTCAAAGTTGTATAGGCTCCCCACAGCTGTCACCAGATATGAATACTGTGAGCTGTATCTTCCTGATAATATTCCTTAAATGCATACATAAAGCTGGACTAATGCACATTCTGCCAGTATCCATGATTAAAAGTTGATAATGCCTCAGTGGTAAGATTTCAAGTTTTAGAGTATGAGAATTCTCTCTCTGACTTTTGATCTCCAGAAGTCATACTTTAATAGTTTTCAAACAGCCATTAAAAAAGTCTGCTGCCTTAAGGAATGTAATGAATTCATTTAAAATAAATAATAATAATGATAAAATGTTTTGGCTTTTTTTAAACAATATACTCATGGGCATTGCTGGTGAAAAAAAATTAGAATTATACAGGTGTTATCTTTGGAAGGTTGTGTCAGATAAGCTCATATCTGCTCCAAAGTTGTTCCACCTCTCCATCAACTGCCAAAATCACTTAAAGTTGGCAGGAATGCTGACCTCTCTGAGCAGTTTTCCCTCTTCTGTATGTCAATCAAGTCAATGCTGTTTTAGTCAGGTTGCCCTCACATGAGTGATGTCATGTTATGTATTATCTCATTATCATGCCAAGGACAGTTTTCATTGGGACTATTTCTTTGACAGAGGCTAGTTAAAATTAAAACTGTTTACAGCAACTGAGGGAACCTTGACAAGCTGCAGAAACGTGAAGTGTATGCTTTATTTAAAGTTTTACAAAAACAAAATTCTTAAAGGATGAAGACCAACTAGTTGGTTCGGCGAATGCTTCCTTGACCTTTTCTATGGAACAATCCAGGACTGTCTCCCATGCAGTGGATGAGACAGTGGAGAATGGAACTAGTACTCCTGATACAGTCAAACAACATTCCCTGGATAAGAAAGCTGATAAAATGCAATGCCTAAACATAAGATCAAATATCAGTGACTCCAGTACTTTTGGGACGGTGACGACTGATGATTTTTGGTATGCAATACTGCAATATTTGGTATTGATCCGATACCAAGTAAATACAGGGCCAATATCGATACCGATATGATACCGAAACCTTTTAATAATTAAGATCGATGAATTTTCATGACCTTTAGCCTTAGTGTTTTTGTGATTTTACATTTGGATTATTAATAAGTTAAAACCAAGGACAGAAGTTTCATATGCTTGTATAAATTTGCCACTGTATCTTACAGCCTTTTAACAAATTACACAGCTTGCCGTTGTTTCATTTTTGGACTGAAAAAGTATAGCCAGCTAGCCACACAGTACTCCTCTTCCTCTCTGCCATTCTTCTGCTCCGTCTCTGTCCTGCTTGTATGTGTGTACTACTGGCCGCCGCCGGGCCTGGCAAAGTGTGACTGCTCCGCGCTGTGACAGGAGCGGCACTTACACAGACAGCGAGGTCGCCTCTTTGATGAAACCGCAGCAGTGCATACTAGAAAGAAACTGAAACTAAAGTATCAATCTCATTACACTGGTATTGATCAATATCAATACCAACGTTGGTATCGATATTATCGATATATGGATCAATCCGCACACCACTACAGTGATTACCTACTCTGAGATGCTTGTTAATAAAAACAGTCCGTAACTACACTACAATGGCAGTGGACATTGTAATTTTTAATTATTAAAATGCCCCATTTATTAATGTCTTATGTTGTGGTGTCACCTGGATTATGGTTGCAACTGCTGCCCTGGTCCTCCTCAAGCTGTTCTCATGAACCATTCGTACAAATAGCAACGAAAAGTGAAGCACTGTAATTCATAAGCATTCCACGGTATTTTTTCTTGTATGCACCACAATGACAGCTGCTGTATAAGAACGCTGTGTGCCGCGTAGAGAGGTGGACGGGGTGGATAGCTGGGTCATAAAACACAGTGTTTTCAAGCCACAGAGCAGAGTTCACTAAATACTTTCCCCCAGGCAATGCGTGTTTCTTGGTTTTAATCCAAACCACAATCTTTTTCCTAAACTTAACTATAATGTCAGTCGAAACGAGCGGCAGCTAGCAGTGCCCTGTACCCGGCTCACAGTCACCTTTATCGGGTAAACTGAACTACCAATTGCTGCTGATTCGACGACAGCTTACGGAGCTCTGTAGCCAGCGTCACATGGCCAGCTGGTGGTCGCCTATTTCTGTTAGATATACAAATCGGTGTGCATACGTTTTCGTATGATATCGTACGAACCCGTTCATGAGAATGCTTTGTCCTGCTCGACGCCCACTGGTACTATTATAGGTCATAGTTCTACTATCTTTACTGTTACTATAATTACCACTGTTCATCATGTCATTCCATTATACCTACTGCTATAATTATTGAGTCATAGTTCTGTATTTATTATAGTAAGGTATTACTAAGCAGCAGGTGACCACCCACCAAGAGCCAGGTTCAGTTTGAAGTTTCTGCCTGTTAAATGGACATTTTTTCCTTGCCGCTGTAGCACATAATGCTTGCTCTTGGGTGGAATTGTTGGGTCTTTTATAGAGTGGTCTAGACCTACTCTATCTGTATATTGTCCTAAGATAGCGTCTGTTATGATTTGACACTATAAATTAAATTGAATTGTTCTTGTCTGATATATTTCCCCATCTTGTAAATAGAAGAATGAAAACTAGTAATTAAAAAATACTAATATATTACTGTGTTAACTAAGCCTCAATATTTAATACCCAAAATAAGCTAAAGAGATAAAGAAAGCATACCAGCTGGAATCATTCTTAGCTAAGCAAGGTTAATCCATTGACAAATGATGATGACAAAATACTTTTTGCCAGGTCAACACCCTAAAGAATTTCTCTTCTACTTTGAGCAATGTAGCGGACTGCAGTTGAGGACGAGGCAATGAAGCTTGGTGCTCTAGAAATATGTAAAGCGACAGGGGACAAAATTGCCCAAAGGCTTCACCTTGTAAAAAATGCTTTGTGTTTCTGTCCCATCCTGTAGTTGGTGTGTATGAATATTGTTGATATAAATAAAAACAAGCTTCCTGTGTGCTGGCTATATGTATCATTAAATCTATCCTGACACCAGTCCCAGCATCACCTTCCCTTGACCTGTCCTTTCTTGTGGTATTTCTATACTTTTCCAAAAGACAACATTTCAACAAGGCATTCCCTCAGCTCAGCTCATGACACTAGCTCGACTGTATTTTTTTTTTTTCTCTTGTCACGGGTGTGGACAGTGAAAGGTAACACTTATTTTTAGCGGTGCCATCCCCAACAGATAATGAGGGCCTCGTGCTCATTACCACTGCTGGAAGATGGTGAACTGTCACATATGGGTGAGACAAATGTAGAGCAGCCCCCCACTGTCTCCCAGATGAAAATAATTACACTCCAGAGCCCCCTCACCTTGTCCTCATTACTCTTCCAGCAAGACACAGGCACAAGGCATATAGATTGGAGATCACACCAAAATACAGACAGGATTGGAACCTCTTGATTGCCATTTTGTTAGTGTTTTTAAAGAACTCGAGGATTTGTCTCCGTCAGTGAGAAGAACTTAATAAAGAAAAATGATGGAAATGAGAGGATGTGTGTGTCAGAGAGAAGAATCAAAAGACAAAGTGAAAATGTGGAAAGGCAGTTTAATTTCCGGCAGGGCTGGACTGGCCATCTGGCATACTGGGCATTTTCCCGGTGGGTACGACGCACTTTTGGGCAGAATCGCCGATATAATTTCTAGGCCTTTTTTTATTTTTATTTTTTGCCGCACCGGCCCATAAACAACTGACAGCGACCCATTGGTTAATTTTCTTTATTGGCACTGGCCTGACCCAATCAAATCCAGGAACCCCCCTTCCCCACTCCTGGCCCTGAGACACAAGCTGTAATAGTTATGCTTATGCTGGAAGTTTAGCATCCACGTTAAAATGGACAAACGACCACCAAAGCACAAGGGAGGTGCAGAGAAACTACAGGAGAAAAGAAGATTAAGAATCTACAGGCGGATGCCTCAAAATGTGCCAACATTTCTGACATGTTTGGGGCTGTAGTAGCTGCTTCACCAGCATTAACTGAAGTAGAGGAAGGAGAGGTGGCTGGCTATACAGAGAAGCAGAAATACAAAAACATCATGACAGGGAAGAAGCTGAGGAGGAGGAGAGTGACCATGACAGGGCCATGGGAGCGAGTGAGGAAAAGATGGAAGAGAGAGTAGATGACAACGTGGTTAGTAGTAGTAGTAGTAGTAGTAGTAGTAGTAGTAGTAGTAGTAGTAGTAGTAGTAGCAGCAGCAGCAGCAGCAGCAGCAGCAGCAGCAGCGCGTGCATCACATCATAATGACAACAAGCAGTTTGGCTGTAACATTAAAGTTAGTGGCTGTCAGGTAACCTAACTGCTTAAGCTTACATTGAAAATGCTAGCGGTTGGCCTGTTGGGTAGCTGAAAAGTCTGTGTGATCTATGCAGCCTGTTCTACTAGGCTCATGTATACAGTGTATACAGCTGTCTCTCTACATTGCCCAGTCATTTAAGCTAAATTAATTAAACCTTAACTTAGCTGACATTTCTCTGTTTCTCACTCTTTTAAAGGTTACCTTGTTAGAGTAAATTTTTCATTGGTGTGTGCCAAGGCAACATTTTGACTGACTTTACTAACTATACATACTTGTTAAATAATTTGAAATTATACTTTAAACTCTTCGTCTTTGGCAATTACTTGCACTTGAGTATAGACATTGCGTACTCTATAGCCTCCAGGTCATCAATCAAAAGTGAGTGAGTACACTACTTCTCTTGTATTGGTGCTCTTTTCCAGGACATATATTACTCTTTATTGTAGCTTTTGGGAAGGGTTATGGTTATTGTATTTAGCAGACATTTTTGTCCAGAGCGACAAAATATGAATCTTACAATAGTTCAAATTAACAGTAAACTGTTTTTAAAAGTTGCTAAGCCAATATTATTATTATTATTATTATTATTAAATAGTAATAATAACAATAATGTCAATACAATATCAAATGTCAATAATACAAATTTAAAAAATACCATAAATATAACAAATCATAACTCTAGAATGCACACATATTTTATGAGGACTGTCTGCAGGGAATGTGTCTGACCAATCACGGTGGGTGTGGGCCGCCTGGGCCAAAAATGCCAGGGCCGATTTTTTATTTTTTTTTGTCCCAGTCCAGCCCTGATTTCAGGTTTATAGGGTGATAAAAACATTCTTTCACACTATAGCTTTCAGAACTAATCACACATTATGAATTTTGCCACCACATTGCCTTTTAATCATGTTCATGTTCATACTAAGAGAAACCTAATGTCACAGATTTTTAGGCATAGAGAATGTTCATATTGTGAAAATGAAAAATTTACACTGGCAATGTTTGCATTTGGTTATTCTTACAACATCTATTTTTTTCCTAATGCCATGAAAAGACCAAATCATTTCTCAATGAGGAAGAAATGGTAGAGGTGCGTTCAGACCCTTTTCATATTATTATTTTTCTGCTTTCTATGTGTGACATGTTCCACAAATTTATAATCATAGCAGAGTATTTTTACACACTTTAAAATGTGTCTGAGTTCAGTTCATGGCTAAATAATAACAAAGGCAATGCTAATATGAGTGGCAAAGCTGGGATTTGATATTTAGGGCAATTTTCACATATAATGAAGTTTTCACTTTATTAAAAATACTTCCTGCATTGGCACCAAACACTACCACTGATCATAAATAGCTGCCTGTACAGCAGTGGTGGAGCCAGATGTTGCATACATTCGGTGCTAAACTCAGACCGGGGGGGGGTGGCGATGTTCCCCCCCCCCTATGCATTTATGGCAGCTATATGCACTTATTTTTCAAGATATTTGATAAAAGAATGCCTAAAAATCTATCATTTGGAAAAAGCATAATAGTTGCCAAAGAAAAGGATCATCCTGTAGAGCCTACATTGTATTTTGTATCTAATTGTTCTCCGTCTTCATCATTCTGAAACTAGAACACAATTATGTTGAGGATTTTCACTCCTACCACCTAAAAAGAGGCAAACATTGTCTGATGTTACTATTTTTTATTTATGCTACATAAAGGGTAGGAATATGGCGTAAACAGCATTACTAATCTTGAAACCTATTTTTGTTATACTATACTAAAGTACGGTTCACAGAATTAATTGCAAAATTTCCCCATAAAAGATTCTGGGCTTTTTGAGAAAACATTCAGGGCTGGAGCCCCAGAAGCCACCCACTCGCTATGCCACTGCTGAACAGTAAACTTAATTCATAGGAACTGGGTTGGCAATTGGCACGTGAGAAAAATATTACCATGTTGCCTCACAGCAGGCACTGCTGAGTAATGGGTTTGATCCCCGGTCTGTGTGGGGCCAGGGTTTGCATGGTCTCCCTGTGTTTCTTCCTTGGGGTTCGGTTTCCTCCCACCCCCAAAACCATGTGTATGTTAGGTTAGTGCCCCTGTCAGTGCCCCATGACCAAAATGGCACTGGCAAACAGACTGGAGTTGGTCCCTGGGTGCCTGTGGCTGCCCCATGCTTCCATGAAGGCCTATAGGATAGATTAAATGCAGATGGAGAATTTCATTTCTCTGTGAATAACAATAAAGGCACCTTTAACATTTAGCCTTTACCTTACCAACACAGTACAGTATATACTGCTACAAGGAGAATTAGAAAAAAAAGGCAACTGAAACAATGCAGTGATACTATATCATATACTGTATTTCACAATATACAACAATGATAACAGATATATAAGCAATAGTTTCACGTGAATAAATTCAACATTTTTCTTTTTTAATATCTAGGAAATAATAATAAATATATAAATAGTAAATTTTTATCCTTCAAATACATAAATGCCCATCTAAAAGGAAATGATCTTCGCCACAGAAACTCTAAAGTGGCACTGTAATTCCCTGTATTGAGAAAACGTGTTGTGCACTAATGGCTCGTTGAAAGTGGGATCCTATGAGATACATTTTCCGAAGAAGTGGTTACATTTCCAGAATCTGATAGTGGCTTCATTGCTCATAATCACAGGGTAATTGCTTATGATGTATGACATATTTAGATCCAGTATACATTTAATAGATTACATACATATACATATGCCATATACCATTTCTAACCGGATTATCCTGGTTAGGGCCATGGTACTGTAGACCGCTGCACACATTGGCTAACAGGCAGGGTACACATTGTTTTGCAATAATGGGCCACAGTATACCATAAATAAATGATAATCAGCTAAAGCTTGTAAAAATAATATAAAATGTAAAAGCTTGATCTCAACTGTTATACAATGGTGGAAATGAATTGATCTATGTCGGTTATCAACGAATGGTTAATATGTTTTATACAAAGATGCTGTCCCCTTTCAAAATGTGTCAAGAGAAACACCAATACTACCAAGAAGAAAAGAAAACCATGAGAAAAAGAGAAGACTAGCCATCTGAAACCACCATAGCTATTTTCACAGCCTCCACTCTGTCAAGCAAAGTGAACTTGAGCATCAAATATTGAGCACCTTTCTGAAGATGTCCTCGTGGGTATTTTTTGCCACCATTAGAACTGCCTAAGTGGCAAAGGTCAAAACACATTAAGAACCATGCCTGTCTTTATGCTGCCGTTGCAAGTCTGCACAGTGAACATTTTCTTTTCCGAAAATGCACCTGTCCCGTGTCCCTTTGAATGTAAAAAGGATTACAATCCATATGAGACTGAAACCTCAGTCGCTTCCTCTGCTTACCAGCTGTCAAAAGCTGAGGAAATCATTTATTCTGAGAGAGAAATGGGTCCTCAGTGTCGGAGACTCATGAGTTATTAAGCAAAGATTCCATTGATTATTGATTGCAGATCCTTCCACACTTATATGTCTTTAATGTCGCAAGAACTTTGGAAATTTTGGGTCATTCAAGCTCTTGAGAGAGTCACTTTGATGTTTGGGGTGCCGCCTTCTTAGTAAGGTGTAAACGTAACTCACTGCATATGCAATTAGTTCAGCGATATTGTATAATTATGATATTAAAAACAAAACAGGTTTCAAAGTTTTATGGCTCAGAGATGTGGACCTAAAGCGGCTGGCTTTTCACAGACCATGTCCATACAATATTAGCGAATTAAATCTGTCACACAAAATCAGCCCTGATGAAATTTAGATTATTAAATTCCACACATAAATGGTAAATGAAACGAGTGAACCAGAACACTATATTTAGTTAATAGTTATAATTTGTTATACCAAAAAAAAGTGACCTAATCTGGCAACGTCTAGCGACTTTTCGAGCGGGCTCTTTAGCATTGAAATAGTTTGCAACACTAATCACACCAGAACAGCCAGACAGCAGCTACACAACACAACAGCCATATGATTTGAACAACAACCCAAGTTAGCTTTTCTGCTAAAGTCTCCTTCTCATCTAGTTTAGGCTACAAACTTCTAACAGCATCTTAGCTTGTTGAACTAGTGAAAAAACAAATCCATTGGAAAACTGCACTGCTAACATCAGTTTGCAGGCTAGATGGCTAATTATGTATGCTAACAAGACCAATGCTGTGTCTCATTTGGATACTTCCGTAAGTACACTGTGTACACACACATGTAGTACACTGTTTATACTATGTACTCACTTTTGTACGGTGTAAAATTTGATAGGGTAGTGTTGTCTCAAATCGCGCACAGCCGTTATGCAATGACTGGAAATGACTCTCTTCGTCTTCTTTTTAATAGTAAATTGACCCTTCGCTAAGCCCTGCCCTCCTTAGTTACTGTTGCTACGCCTGACAAGCTTTCGTGCCTGGCACGCCTATTACAGTATGTATGCACCGGTGTCAGACATTCCCAAAGGAGATAATTAGTAATTTTTGGCAAACAGGTGAAATATCTGAGAGAGCAAGACAAAAGGGACTGCAGTATGCATTCGAGGGATATATCCACGACATAATATGCAAACGATTAGAGAGTAATTTCATCAAAATTGAAGCTAAAGCCTATAGGTCATGCAATAATGTGAGCCGCCTCATACGCTGACCATTCAAATGGGAAACACACAAATTGAGGAACAGCTATGTTCATGCCCAGCAGGGTAAGTGACATTTGAAAATAATCTAATAATTATAAATCAAACAGCTTATTCATAAATCTTGTGGAATAAACACAAGACATTAGCCTGACCACTTTGCAATGATAACATTCTCCTGCTTATATTTTTAGCGATTAACAAAATGCTGAAATATATTTTAAAGTATGTCAGTGAGCCTCCGTCTTGCCTTTAATCATCTTATTTTACATTCAAATATATACATTATGAACAAAGAACAAGTCTTTATTTCCAAGCAATGCTGAGTTAGCTAGCTAGCTAATATTAGCGTGTTCTTGCCTTGGAGCAAACGTATGTGTTTATGTTAATCCTGTCGACATTTAGCTAGTTGTGAATGGGGCCTCCCACACTGCTTGATCCACGGCCGGCATTTCTCCCCTTGGGTTTTAGGTTTCGGGAAGGGAAACCCCGTCCAAACGTACAGTTGAAACCAGAAAAAAACACAAACACTTTTATTTCTTTACTGTCATACATTAAATCAGAGTAAACTTTTTCTGTTTTAGATCAATACATTTTAACATATTTTTTGCATTTGTTAAATGTCAGAATCGAGCGAGGGAGAATTTTTATGTATTTTTTTTTATCACTTTCATCAAAGTCAGAAGTATACATACACTTCCTTAGTTTTTGGTAGAATTGCCCCGAAACTGTTTCACTTGGGCCAAACGTTTTGGGTATCCTTCCACAAGCTTTCTACAATAGTTTGCTGGAATTTTGGCCCACTCCTCTTGACAGAACTGGTGTAACTGGGTCAGGTTTGTAAGCCTTCTTGCTCGCACTCGCCTTTTCAGTGCCGCCCACAAATGTTCTATGGGATTGAGATCATGGCTTTGTGATGGCCACTCCAATACCTTGACTTTGTTGTCCTTAAGCCACTTTGTAACTAATTTGGAGGTATGCTTGGGGTCGTTGACCATTTGGAAGACCCATTTGCGCCCAAGCTTTAACTTCCTGGCTGATGTCTTCAGATGTTGCTTCAATATATCCACAAAATTTTCTTTTCTCATGATGCCATCTATTTTGTGAAGTGCACCAGTCCCTTCTGCAGCAAAGCAGCCCCACAACATTATACTACCACCCCCATACTTCACAGTTGAGATGGTGTTCTGAGGCTTCAAAGCTTCGCCCTTTTTCCTCCAAATATACCGTTTATAATTATGGCCGAACAGTTCAATTTTTGTTTCGTCAGACCACAGGACATGTCTCCAGAAATTAAGATTTTTGTCCCCATGTGCAGTTGCAAACTGTAGTCTGGCTTTTTTATGGTGGTTTTGAAGTAATGGCTTTCTTCTCCCGGAGTAACCTTTTAGCTCATGGTGGTACAGGACGCGTTTTACTGTGGATAATGACACTGTCTTACCAGTTTCAGCTAGCATCTTCACAAGGTCTTTTGCTGTTGTCCTGGGATTGATTTGCACATTTCGCACCAAAAAACGTTCCTCTCTGGGTGTCAGAATCAGTCTCCTTCCTGAGCGGTATGATGGTTGTACATTCCCATGTTTTTTATACTTGCGTATTATTGTCTGAACAGATGAACGTTGGACCTTCAGGCATCTGGAAATTGCACCTAAGGATGAGCCACACTTGTGGAGGTCCACAATTCTTTTCCTGATGTCTTGGTTGATTTCTTGATTTGTCCATGATGTCAAAGAAAGAGGCTCTGTGTTTGAGGTGTGCCTTTATATGCATCAACAGGTGTGCCACCAATTAACTCAAATGGAATCAATTAACCTATCAGAAGCTTCTTAAGCTCAGAATGGACTCATCTGGAGTTTTCTTTTTGTTTAAAGACACAATAAACTTAGTGTATGTTTACTTCTGACTTTGATGAAAGTGATAAATAAAATACATAGAAATTCTCCCTCGCTCAATTCTGACATTTAACAAATGCAAAAAATATTAAAATGTATTGATCTAAAACAGAAAAAGTTTACTCTGATTTAATGTATGACAGTAAAGAAATAAAAGTTGTTGTGTTTTTTTCTGAAGTGTATGTGAATATCTGGTTTCAACTGTAACTACCGGGTATCGGATTTGCACAATCCATACGCAACGATTCGGCATGTTTCCCTCGCTCAAAAGCTTGACAGACCTCCCGCGCCTAGTTACGGTTGCTAAGCCACAATTGGCCTGTGGCGGTTTTCGGGCGCGGCTTAGCGAAGGGTCAATTGCAGCCGGGCAGATCATTACCGCCACTTATTGTCGCCCACCACAATATATACCACCTTTTTTTCTATCGAACTACAGTATAGTGGTACTTTTTGAAAAAACAACACATATATGAATTAGATTTGTATTATCCTTGCAGCTTCCTGGCCTGCCATATTTACAAGTTTGAAAATACGTTTGTGATTTCGTAGCTTCTGCTCTGTAGCAAAGATGACGACCATTGAGGACAAGTAGTAGTAGTTGAGTCTCTGTTGTTCCACACCAACATTTTTGATCATTTTGAGTGCAGCACCCTGGTACTAGTAAAGCACTGCATTTGGTCATCCTATGTTAATGTGAGTGCACTATGTATTTAAAATTGCTAGTGTACTTATAGAAGTGTGCAATTTGAGACAAAGCACAAGCGTCTACAGCCATGGTAGCGGCTTTATGAGGCTATAATTAGTTACATCTGTGCTTTTATTTAAATGCAAATCCCAGGATGCTAACATGGTGACTGACAATTGTAACATGCTAATGTTTAGCAGGTAGGTTGTTTCTGATGTTCATTATCTTGATGTGACTTGTTAACAATGAACGTCAATAGCTTCGCAGGTTTTTGGTCATTAACATACATTGTCTAGGAACGGTGAATGTCTATAATTGTGTCCCAATAGGACAAGTAAAAGTAGAGATATTTCACTGAATAATTGAAAAGTTTGACCTGCTGGTAAAGCTGAACATTCAGGAGATATTTGTTGAGATATTTCAGTCTGCACCAAAGTGGTGGACCAACAGAAAAAAACAACAGATAGTCCTACATTGCCATCCCCAGAGCAACGCCACTGGCTAAAAAAAACAAGTTCAGAGTAGCCTACAGTCTCATCTTTGACTCCACACAAAATGCTTCTTACCATTTTGCTAAGAAAGTGCAACTGCTTGGAGGCAGATTGACTGGCTCGGACAGCGGGTAAACAGACACAGACACTGTGAGGCTTTGGGGATGTGCATGAAGTGCCAGCTGGAGGCAGAGGGGGAAATAGTTCCCTCCTGCCATCCGGGCTCAGACACCTGTTCCTAGCCAGATGAATCGGCTCAGGACAGGTTAAAGTGTACACACTCAGAGAGAGAGAGAGAGGGAGAGAGATCCCGAGAGAGAGAGGTGGCAGAGCAGGAAAAGCGCTATCTAGGGACAGTTACACGGCCACTCTCTCCATTTTCCATTCCACGGAGGTCCATGTATTTTATAGCCTATTCTGAATGTATGTGAGGTAAAATGAGGCTGAACTATCTACATAGCTGAATAGTGTGAATATAAAGATGGTTTCTAGACTGTGTGAAACCTATGTGTGTCAATAAATGTGTGAAAATGCCATTTTCTCCCTGTGCTAGAAAGCCCTGTTAAAAGCCACTCAGGCAGCTCTGTGGCGCATTTATTGGCACTGAGTGGGAGATTTTTGGCTTTACCAGAAGACACTATAGACTAACGTCAAGGGTAATTCAACCTTGATTATAAAAGCCAAGTACTTGTGATCTATTGTCCTGGGATTTCTGCAGATCAGGGTCTCTTTAATGATCACAGTTATGATCACGTAAATTGATTGACTGCAATAATGAGTGAGGTGTTGTAGGAGGAAATAGTTTCAGTAAGGCCATCTTCTGCTCCTTAAAGGTATACTATGCAGTTTCTGTTTTTTTGTCAAACAGCTACCCCTAGAGTCACTGTGGAGTACTTGTATTTAATGTTACTGTCGTAAATACCACTCACGCAGCGCCGTCTCTGCACTCACGGGCTGATCCCCTCCCCCCTGTAGGACTGGTCTTATTATCAACAATGGATGAATCAACAACTTCGTAAAAACTGACATACAACAAGCAAGCGCAACAACATACAACATAGAATGCAAGCAAGTTTACTTGACACATTGATAAAATGTTGGGAGTACAGTCTTCAAGTTGGCCTTATTAAAGTCTCCTGCAATTATGTGAACAACGGCATTCGTTTATGGTGTTCAGCAGGAGAGAGAGTGCCGTGTTTACATTGTGTCGGGTGGAATATACACAGCCGGTACGATCACTACTGTTAGCTCTCTCGATAGAAAAAAAAGGCTGGCATCTTACAGACATGTACTCGAGGTCAGGGGAACAGTGTTTATCTATAATTGTCCCGTTATTACACCAGTTCTCATGCACGTACATACAGAGCCCCCCTCCTCTGCTCTTAACGGAGTCCTCAGTCCTGTCCCAGCGGAGCAGAGTGCGGCCTGCTAGCTGCATGCTAGCATCGGGTATCCCCAGGTGAAGCCAGGTTTCAGTGATAATCCAAACACAGCAGTCATGAACATAGCGATTTCCAGCGAGTTGTAATTCCAAGTCGTCCGTTTTATGCACCAGGGATCTGGCATTGAAGAGATACAGGCTCGGTAGAGATGGCTTGTGTGCTATGCTAGCCTTAGCATAACACCGGACCTGCGGTCCCGCTATTCCTCTCCCTCCTCCTTCTGCGCCGCTTCCTAGACCCAACAACAATCCATGAAGAGCCCGGTGGTCTCGCTATGTCGTCTAGGATGTTGTGCGTATAATGAAAGACACTAGATGATAGATATCTGGTGCTGGTCACCGATGTCCAAAAGGTTCTGGCGGGTGTAGCGGATGTTCGCAGAACCGATAGCAGTAAAGCAATTTGTTGCGTTTCTATCGCTCAATGGTGTTTTTTGCCCCCAACTGCTCCTTCCAGGCAGCGCTGCGACCGCTGCCTTCAAGGCACCTAACCCTAACCTTAACCTTAACCCAAGCGCTGCCTGGAAGGAGCTGTTGGGTGCAAAAAACACCGATAAACGTTTCTATCGGGATTAATTAAATTGATATGACAAATTTAGTCAACTAAACACACTATTCTGGTTAATTAGATTAACTTACCATTTGTATGTTGAAATGTTATTATTGATTAAAATTCCAAATGCAGGGCTGATTTTGTGTGACAGAGTCACTGTAATTAGCAAGTGTTGTGTGGACATTGTCAGTGAAATGCCAACCACCTTGGCAAGGTCCACATCTCTCTGCCATAAACCCTTCTGGTTTGACACCTGTTTTCTTTGTATTGTCATAATTACATGATGTCACATTTAACAGTGTCAGTAGTCGTATTAGAGGACCTGAAACAATTTTAAAATATTAGCAGAACAGCTGTTAACGACTTGTTGTATGAGCAGCGCTGTACTGTGACAAACATAAAGAGGGAATGATTTAAGGGTAGAAGGAAAAAAAAGGCTGAAGCAAAGCTGTGCATGACTAATATGAGATTATCATATTTAATCATATTCAAACTCCAGATTCATCCAGATTAAGGCAGTATGATTTCAGGTCAAATCAGGGAAAACTATCTGTAAATGACTCAGCCGACAGATCTGAACCACTGATGTGTAATACTCACTCAGCAGTACCTGGCATGTGTCCACTCAGGGACCAAATGTGACAAAACTGCTGCTTTCCTGAAGCGATGATTCATGTTGAAGCTGGGAAATAGAACAGTGGTGTGACTAGTAGAGGTCATCAGTCTGTGGGCTTACAGTAAAAATAGGCATTGGTGTTTTGATCCACGTAATATGTTGTCTGTGTTTCCCCTTAGGCACTCGATTAAGGTTGAAACCGCTCATAACCGCAACCTGAAGAGACAAAAGGTGGAATGGGTTGTGGAGGACTGTGAAAAAAACAAAGCACAGTTGGGAGAACACCGTCTCAGTATAAAGCCAGTAATTGGAGGCTGAGAGGAGTTAATCGGCCCGAGGTGTAGTCCTTCCGCCTGAACATCAGTTACTGTGATAACTCCATATAAACTTTAGGCAAAAAAACTTCAGGAGAGAATTAGCCAACTGCACCCTGGTGGAGCCTCTTGGTCTTTTGTGAGTTGTGAGCTGCATTGTGGTCGCTTCAGTGCATATATTAGCCTTGCAATATTCTCACAAGGAATTGGGGATAGAAGACTCAAATCTTTATTTTCCGCCTGATAATTGTTTTATGTACAGTGATTATAAAAAGACAGTGACTGACAAAACTCTGATAGCCCGTATATCCTAATTAATGCTTGGAGACAGTCTTTTAAAAAAGTAAAAACCGATTCCTCTATTGTTTTACTGAGGGCGGATTCTTCTTTTAACACCAATCATGGACCTCAAGCACTTTCATAATGTTTATTTTTGTGCACACTGCACTTTTTTGTTATTTAATGAGCTTTTTAGTTATTTAACGAGCATTGTTGGAGGTGCCTTAGGCCTACGATTTTCATTGCCAATGTTATTGTTGTGAACATGATTAATGACCAGAGGACCTACCAGAGGATATTAGGTCAGCTGAGTCAGTGATCTCTTTTAAGTCCCTTCTTAAGACATACTTTAATCGGAGAGCCTTTCCTGATTTTATTTGAGCATGAGCCTCTTAGAACCATCTTTTATTTTATAAACTGTTCTTTTCTTTTCTACCCTGTACAGGTTGTTATACATCACATATTTTGTATTTATTGTTTTATAAAGCTGATGATGTTTTTATGACTGGTGTGTTTTGTGAAGCACCATGTAACTTGGAGTTTAAAAGGTGCTCTATAGATAAAGATTATTATTATTATTATTATTATTATTATTATTATTATTATTATGATGAAGAACCTGGAACCAAAGATTTTATAAAGCATGTATGATATTGTGTTTTTGTTTAGTTAAGGGACTCATTACTGTTCAGTAGCTTTGATTGGTAGTATAGTAGGTTGGAGTGTTTATTACTGATTTGTATGTAGAACGTGTGTATAGGTAGAACATGTCATGTATCTCAATGATTTGCATTATATATATATAATTTCATTGAATATTATTTTCAATGAAATGTCTTGACAACTACTGGATGGATTGCAATGAACTTTGGTAGGCTACCCTCATTCATATCACCCCCTCAGGATGTTCTCCCCCCTCTTCACTAGCTCCCAGTGCAAGCTAGAGCTGATTTTAAGGTTCTTCTTTTAACATATAAGGCCCTGCATGGACTGCACCACCTTATTTATCTGAGCTTATCCCTTGATGCTGGTCTCCTGGTCATTCCCCTGGTAAACAAAAAATCAGTTGGTTATAGAGCATTCTCCTACTGTGCCCCTCATCTATGATATGGACTCCCACTACATGTTAAAGAAGCTCACTCAGTTAACATTTTTAAATCTAGATTGAAAACCCAACTCTACTCATTATACTCCAGCCAACCATAACACACCATCCTTTTCACTCATTCTCTCATGTTGCTGGTTTTGTATTGTTGATATATTACTGCTTTAATGCTGTTCAATCGTTTTGTTGCTGTCTGTTATTTCTGTTTCTTTAATTGTAAGTGCACTGAGACCATGTTGAATGGTGATTTTACACTTTAAAAGTAAATTCGATTGATTTGTAATAACTTTGGTGATGGCTAGCGCCATCATCTGGTCATTATTTCACCTTATCCAATACTTTGGTTTGTGACCAAATACCTGCAAAAAGCAATGGCTTTCCTATCAGCCTCAGCTGTACTTTGTGTTCAGTGCTAATTACCAAATGTTAGCATGCTAACACGCTAAACTAAGTAGGTGAACACGTAAACATGGCCTGCTTAACATCAGCGTGTTAGCATTGTCATTGTGTAAGCATGTTAGCGTGCTGACATTAGCATTTCGCTCAAAGCACCACTGTGCCTGAGTATAGCCTCACAGAGCCGTGAGCATGGCTGTAGACTCTTGTTTCTTGTGGGGTAGGAAGAAAAAGAAGTAAAAGTAGTTTGCATTTATGGGTGAGCTGTCCCATGAAGCAGTTAACCGCTACTCACCCTGGCAGCAGCTGTTTGGCCCCTGCATGTGATTCTTCACTCTGACAAGCAACGTACTGCATTTGCATATCACCCAAACATTTAAATTGCATTCTACAATACTGTAGAAATGGTTCACATTTATGCCACTATTTTCCAACTTAGATATTTTTAAATAAATACATAAATAAATAATACAAAATGCCCCACAACTACATATTTAATCACCATGTTTGCTGCCGTTCACATGATTATAACTTTTTGCCTTTGTCTTTATAAGCCTCCAATGACTCATTTCTACCATGCCACCAAATGCACACATATTCAAATGCAATGTTAAAGGATGAGACCCACATGATTACATTGAGACATGAGTGCCGTTTAATTTTTTTCATTAGGGTTCACTGGGCAAGTGGGGAATTCCGAAGGCAACATAAAAGCTAATTTACTCAAACCATTAGGCATTATGCTATAATGGTAATATGCTCAAACGTGTCTTCAACACTAATTTAAAACTGACCAGGCAGATTAAACAGAAATAACACCCTTTGGCCAATACGACTTGTAATGTATAATTAGCATGTTGAAATCCAGAAACAGATGGCACTTCTAACTGGTGTGTCTGTTCTTGTTAGTAAATGTAAAACCCCATCATGTTAGATTGAGCTGTCAATGGTCTCTGGGTTTCCAAAGCAACAATAGGTTGTCTTACTACTGTACTTTGCTGAATGACCACAAGTGTGACAATGACCACCTTTAATACCTGCAACAATGCAGTCGTGATTTTTTTGAAAATGAACAGTTTGCTTCTAAACTTGTAATCTTGACAGAATAATCTTTAAAAATTGTAAAGCAGCATGCAACGTTCTTGAAAATGGGTGTTTAGCTAGGTGAACCGAACAAAAAAAAAAAGAAAAGAAACAAAATCTACCCTTATCTGTTGGAGATTCTTGGGACTACATGCTATTGCAATCCCTTTATCTGACACTAATAGATTTTTTACAAGAACGACTCCTGCCAAATGTGAGTGCAGAGACTGGCAGACACACTTTTACGTGAGATTTTTATTCGGGAGACTTGACAAGATCCTGACAAAATTAGCTCTGTATTTCCTTTGCCCTTCTTCTACAAATCTAATTTGTGTGACAGCAGCGAGCGAGCTTGGATTTGTAATTAAACTATAGACTGGAATATAATTGGTATTACGTTGCATGACAAGACTTCCAGCCTGAGCCATCCAAAGGGAGCAGGTGGATGGATCCCGAGCTAATCACGTTTTTGCTAAACAAAACATCTAACACAGGAAAGAGAGAGAAGCAGTTTGTTTTCTGTCTGTCGATCTCCCTATATATCCTTATTGATTTATTAAGTTATTGGATGTCACCAACAGATTAGTTATCATATGGCATTAAATAATCTCACTCCCTGTTTCCAAGCCATTCTCACTCCCAACTCGTCACATAGAGAAACAGCTGATCTCAATTCAAATCAAAGGGGCTTTATTGGCATGTGAAACAGACGTTTATGTTGCCAAAGCAAGTGTAAAATAAAACAAAAACGTGCATACAATAGCTTAAGTAACAATTTACTGGTATAAAGTGTACAACAACAGTGCTGTGTACCATTGCAACACTGTAATCAAATATATAAATGAAAATAGATCAAGTTTAACTAATACATACATATAAGTCTATATAAACAGATCACTCTCTCTCTTCCTCTTTCACCCCATCCGGGGGAGGGGGGGGGCTTGAAAATATTTATATCTACAAAAGGGGGGCCCTGCAGAAAAACTTAGCTTAGCACTTACCTGTGGGAATCTTTTTGAGACTGACCAAACTGTTGGAAATCATGTGGCATTACGTGGGATTATTTGCCTGCAAATTTTTTTCCTGTTTAAACATCTTTCAAGAGACTGAATTTATGTCACATGGGATTTATTTGCAAGCATACAAGCTTAATGAATGCTTCCATCATTCGGTCATTCCACATTACACACTGTACCAATTATCAGCCTTATGGGACGTGTCTGAAAATAATAGTGACATAAAACTGACACTACCATGGTGCCTGCATTAATATTTTCTTCTTTAAAAATGTACCCAATTCTTGTTCCTACTGCCAATGATGCCGATGTTTAACCCAGACTTGTCCCCTTTCCAGGCTATTGCCCATCAAAGCTAAGCACTAACCCCAATGCCTGGCTCCAGGAGTGGGCCTCAGTCTCCTTATCCTGGGCAATATTCTCTCTGGCGAAGGGCTGGTGATGGGGGGGCCCCAGATCAGAATCAAAACACACTGGGTTGTCTTGAGTTCGCCAAGAAAGAACTAGAGGCTGTAGATACGGAGAAGGGCATATGGGCTT
This sequence comes from Sander vitreus, assembly GCF_031162955.1. Lineage (NCBI taxonomy): Eukaryota > Metazoa > Chordata > Actinopteri > Perciformes > Percidae > Sander > Sander vitreus. The sequence goes on from NC_135865.1 coordinate 6,631,034, forward strand.
ATTTGCTTAGCAATCTACTACTGTGACCACACAGTGTGTGCTGCATGGTGGAATTATATCAGAATAAACTGCAAACAATTCCCAAGAAACAGCCCTGGCTCTGGGATGAGCTGGAGGAAATTGCAAGGGAAAGGAACACAAGGCTGCTCTACTGCAACCCTGACCAGGACACAACAACTCTAAAATGGATGGATGGATGGCTTGATGTCCTTCCTTTAACTTTTGTGGCATTGAGTGCACTGTTGTGCAATACAATACAACATATTGGTACATCTTGGCCAGAAGGTCCTTCTAAAATGTACACAGACACAGCAACAAAAATCACTCTCTCTACGCACCTACACCAGGGGTCTTCAACAGGGGGTCAGGGACCCCTAGGGGTTCCTCAGAGTTAATGCAGGGGGGGGCCTCCAAATTATTGTTAATTTTTGAAAGTTTTTTTTAATCAAAAAATAAAAAGTCTCAACATGGGTCCAACATGTTATTAGCAAATATAACTCCCCACTGATGATAGGCTTACTGGCCTATAGGTAAGGTAATCACTAAGGCCATCCACAGATACAGTTCATCTCAAAGGATTCACTGTGTCACATGTATGTTTAACATTAAAACATGATTTATAAAATCAGGCAAACATTATTAGGTTTTTTTAATAGCTTATGATTCTATGTAAAAACAGGTATGTATAAAGGCTTTTGGCCGCCCTACACGAAATTGTAGATCCAGTTTAATATGCAACTTCATTTTATACAATATATATTAGGGGGTCCCTGCTACGTCTCTCTTTCAGTTAAGGGGTCCTTGGCTTAAAAAACGTTGAAGACCCCTGCCCTAGACGATGTTTCAACAGCCTAGACTTTTCTGGGAAGGATTGCCACCAGATTTTGGAACCTAGCTAAAGGGATTGGCTCCCATTTAGCCTCAAGAGCATTAGTGACCTCACTAATGCCACTGGTGTTAGGCAAAGAGGCCTGGCTCGCAGTCCAGTTCTTCCCAAAGAGGTGTGATGTGGTTACGATCAGGGCCCTGTGCAGCCCAGTCAACTTCTTCCTCGCCAAACTGGAGAAAAAAAAACCATTTCTTTATGGACCTGGCTTTGTGCAACAAGGCAATGTCATGTTGAAACAGGGAAGGGTCTTCACCAAATGGTTGCCTCAAAGTTGGAATTACATTATATATTGTAAAAAGTATTGTATGACGTGTATGTGTGCTCATAGCATTAAGATTTAGCCTCATTGGTACTAACCATGAAAATCAAACCAGGTAACAGATGCACACATATTGTAAGTGTAGGTCTTAAATGTCCATACTTTTGACCATATAGAGTGAGTTACTAATTTACATTTTCAGTGAAGCTTTCTTTCCAGCCATTTAGCTTGCAATCTTAAAACTAATTTTTAAAAATCAAGCATGTATCAGCTCATGTTTTTTGACAGTACGACTGCACTGGCATTTGATGACAAATGTATCTGGGACATCCGAGACATTTTCCTTCTTAACTTTTCTCTGAACTCTGAGTTTCATTCTAATTTCAGACTGACCTGACAGAATGTGACAAAGAGGTTGTTTGCTGTCTAATATAAGCCTTATGTGACTAATCCAAACCTTGTCATGTAGTGACAGTTACTCTATTTGATGCTACCTGGGCCAATAGTTATCCATTATTACAAGGATTGCTCTAAAACATACAAGAATAAATACAAATAAAAAACTAATACTAACTGAGCCTGGATTCTGCCTGTTAAAATACATTATATCTATTTATCTGGATTTGACATATTTCATTACCCTCTCCCTGCTCTGTAAATGGTTCATTTTCATTTATTGAACCGATGGCAAATGTGTCTAACTGGATGTGAGCTCATATGATTACAGAAGTAAAAATAGGAGGCAAAGTGTGAAGAGTAGATTTTTTTTTTCTCTCTATTTTGTCACAGTCCCACAGTTTTATCATTGTGGAAAACAGAAAATAATCATTATTCAGAAGGATGCCTGCAAAACTACTATGTGTGAGACGGAATGCTGTCAAATTAAAATACTGCATTATTCATGCCCTGGGCATATCAGTAATATCCTCCGTAGCTATGATTTTAAATATTCAATTAGGCAGAGGGAAAAGTTATTTTAGGTAACTTGTATAAATGGGCACACAAGATTTCTCCAAGCAAATGAAAATCACAATTTTTTCACATGGACTAGATAGACAAACAGTGAATCTCTATTAATCAAAACCGAATAAACACAACAGATTGGACAAAAAGTAGTCAGGAATAAGAGAAAATATGGGGAGCTGTATACAATGCTTATATACCATGAATTAAAAGTATGAAGACAAGCATATAACCATAGTTATAGGCTTAATCTGTCTTTTAAATGATAGTCTATATCCTTGATGTTCCATTTTCGGGATTACTCCGGTGCCGCAGGAAATTCCACCAGATGCATGTATTTTTATCGATGTCCATTTCCTTCCGCTGTCTTTGTGTTGGAATTTTAAACTCTGGTGGATTTAAGAGGACTATGGTTAACTGCTCCTCAGATCTCTGCAGGGTAAATCCAGACAGCTAGCTAGACTATCTGTCCAATCTGAGTTTTCTCTCGCACAACTATTTTACAGCGGCTCTGTGCGGAGATTTAATCCCAAAACCACCACAATATGGTTCATGTCAACTCTGCTCCACAGTCTTTCCTGACATAAATAATACATTTGTATTATTTCACTTTGCTTTGGGTTTTCACCGCACATTAAGAATCTGGGACATTTCCAGGGACAGTTACAGCCGGGGACAGGCCACCAAAAATGTGGACGTCTGGTCACCCTGTACTGGCCTCATCAGACCGTGACCTTGTGGACGGTTTGTATTCAAGAGTGAAGCAGCCAAATGAAGACGTTCAAGTATCTTGGGGTTGTGTTCACAAATTAAATGGGTGAAATGCAGCGTGAGAACAGAATGTGGATGCTGTATCAGACTGTGAGGAGGGAGCTGAGCCTGACAGCAAAGCTCTTGATCTACAGTTAATCCCGGTTCCAATTTATACCTTTGGGCAATGACACATGATTTAAGACGATATCTAGCATCATATATCGATGTCGATATAATATCGATATATTGCCCAGCCCTAGAAGGATGTATGAGCTACCTTAGACTGTTGCTCCGCGACACAGACCCAGATAAGCAGCGGCAAATGGATTGATGGATGATTAGAACCTCCTACCGATTGACTGTGTGTTTTAATATATTACACTTATGAACATTAGTAATGTTCGTCATAAATCAATTAGTCCGTAAACCTGTTTCTTGGAACAAGCCCTACTTCTATGTTTTGATTTTACGAGTAGAAGAAAAACTAAGAAAATCTTTTAAAGGGTATCACTGTGGCTTAAGATGCATGCGTGATTGATTCTGGCATGGGATCCATAGTCCCCTCCCCCCCCACCCCTCCCACTCTCTCCCATATTTCCTGCCTATCTAGACTGTCAACTGTCAGATAATGGCAAATATGTTGACAAATGTTTTATAAAAATGATTAATGGGCCTTTAAAATGACATACAGGCAGTTACAAAAAACACAACAAAAGGTTTCTTATCACTGCTGCCGTTGCCTTTATCTGTGAAACATGAAACACTTGTTTTTAATTCCCCAATTCTAACAACGGAAAACAAAAAGAACACTTAAACTGGTTTAGGATTAAAAAAAAAGGGAAGGTAACTTCCAAGAGCACAACTTACTTTTCTCTTAGAGATGGTAATTTTTCATCTACATGTTTGCTTTTATTTTTCCGGAGTAGTTAGACTAAAAGCAATGCTTTATTTTTCAGTGATGCACGTCCTGATCCACACAGGTTCACACTTTCACACCTGAAGGCTGCCCAGGACAACCACGGTCTGATCTGCGGACTAAATGGAGTGTTACTCAAAATGTCTGAGCACTTTCCATTACTTCCACTAGCCTGTGTGGACAAGTTGTAAGTAAGCATCTTTCCATCTTGTTCAAATATCGATCCATTTCCCTGGCTTCTCTTTGGAAACAGAACGCCCCTTAACACACATTACCTATTTTTGCTGAGTCTGCGGTCATGAACTCTTCTGTGTATGTCTGTTTCTTTTTTGTATACACACTTACTGTAAGTGAATATCCCAGCTCCTGTAGGACATGAAAAAAAAAGAAAAGAGCTTTTGTTGGTTGAATTTCTCTTCAAATGAAACCACCTAGAGTTCTCTGCAGTGAGCCGATTGTTCTTTACCATAAGGATGTGAGATGTAGGTAAGCTGCAGGAAGAAAAGCATGTTGTCATCACTGTAAAATGCTCATAGTCTTAAATTACATATTTCTAAAGCACTAACATTAGGGAAAGAGAAACCTGAGTAAGCACAATTGTCATTGTGTGATCTCTTTGGTTACAGCACAAATCCCTTTAGGGTAATGATGATTACACGTATCCCTTACATACTTCTTGGATAGTCTTGGATAGCCAATGACTGCAACCAATGAGGATCACACAAATATAAAGCGGATATTAATCTTGTCATCTGATTTCTTTGGACTCCAGGCAGATGGAACCGCAGACATTAGTGCAAATGAGCAATTCTCATGCTGTTTGCAGTTTGTGGATTCTCTTCTGAAGTACCTTTTCTCCATTTAAACGTACCTCTGGAACGGCTGCGCAGGTATTGTTTTGACGGTGCATCAAACATGTCTGGACATTTGCATGGTGTCCAAGCGAAACTAAAAGAGTGTTCAGGCTCCCTTTATGTCCATTGCAGTAACCATTCATTAGATCCGTTCAACACAACATGTCCTCATACCTAAACGGCAGAATAGGTAGATTGCCAATGACTCCCAAAACAACAAATATGAGGTTTCTAATTAACGCTGTGATACGGCCGCACGGTGGCCGTTTTAAACACATGACCGTAACACGTGACCGCTCTGGCAGTTTTAATCACTTGCAGTTTTAAACCTTTTTAAACACATAATTCACATTGTAAAACAGAATAAGTTAAGTTTAAGCAACAGAAAATACTTAGAGTTAGTAAAACATCAGGGATTGGGTTAAAATTACTAAAATTATGAGAAAGTAATGACATCACAGACTTACTTGGAGCGATATAGGACGATGCAGAGTGAGACGAGGGCCAAGACATCTGTATTGTATAAGCAAGACAAACAAGTGAGGACATATTTCGGCCATGGTGTGCAGCGAGGCTCTTTTGAGGCAGTGGCACGAAGTCTGCAAAGCAAAACCTCCACTGCGTGCACAGCCCTAGAATGCATCAAAGTCCTTCAGCAGTGGCTACAGGCATTAAGGGAGAATGATTTGGTATGGCAAATCATGGATAAAGTTACTGTCAGAATGTGACTTTAGGCAGCTTTTCATTTTGATCCCAACTTTGCATGTTTTGGTTAATTGCCCAGTTTGAGTTTGAGCAATGTGTGTATTTTGCATTTGGTTTTATAGGTAGATGTGTTTTAACATTATTATTTGCATGATTTGGTGGATTTGCTATGTTTTCTTAATTGTTTGTTGGACTGCGAATCAAGGTTATAAGAAGCAGCCGTGATTGCCTGGACCACACCCCCTCCACATCTCAGGATTGGCCACAGGATAGTATGATGTACTTTATAAAGATGGATGTGAAACAGGTGCAGAGGAGAAGGAGTACAAAGAAAAAGAATCATGGGTGTGACTGGCAGGAGGAGAGTTTTGTTTTTAGTACTTTTTATGCTGTACAGAAATAACCTGTTTTATTTTAAATAAATTAATGAAGAATCATCCTGTGGAATTTTATTTTTTTTCATAACACTTTTTTGCTGGTAAACCAGGACCTCACACAACCATGTGACAGTACCAGCTGTGCAGCCCCCAACCAACTTGAAATGGCCCTTCCAGGGTGAGCAAGACCCCAGCTTGCCTCGACAGCACCACAGAACCTGAAACTCTGCTGTCGGACTCAGGAGGGGCACAGTGGAGGTGCCAGTTCTTTGAAGCCCTGGACTTAGTTGAAACAGAGCTAAGTTAAAGATTTGGTCAGGAGGGAATGAGAGTAGCTGCCAAGAGAGAAAGCACTCTCATCAATGCTGCCAACTGAAACTTTTCGGGACTGAATAAAGTTTAACTCTTAAAGTATCAGGAGAGATCACACAAATGCAAACAAACAAGATGATGTGTCCTTTACAAATGCAGCTGACTTTACTGGGTGACCCGTCAATCTGCTCCGTCCCAGAGGTTGCTGAATTCCATTTAGTGTTGCATCCACAAACCAGGACATATTTTGTTTGTGTCTACCTGTGTGAGCTGCCTCATCACAAAGATCATTCTCCGCCCTCAAATGACTGAAAACCTGGCTGCGAAGTACTATGAGCCAGGAGAGATTGACACATATGGCTTTAATGCACATGCACAGCAACATTCTGGACAACTTGGATATACCATCTCTTGTTAGGAGCTTAATAAGCAACACATCTGAGTGCAAGGCCACATCCGGTGCCCTGTATATTCAGGTAAGATGTAGTTTTAATACTAACACTGCCTAATAGCACGGTGTGTGTGTGTGTGTGTGTGTATAATGTGTGACAGGCAAAAGTACAACTTGATTAGATAATTTTGCTTTGAGGGTTTTGTTAACTGTAAAAACAAAAATGTTTCAGCTGTTGTGAAAAGGTTACTTGATGTGCAACCATAGGTTACAGTCACAAAAACAATTGTTGCTTAGTTTGAGCTCTGATAGTAGTAGTAGTAGTAGTAGTAGTAGTAGTAGTTTTAATAGTAGTAGCTTCAAGTGTTAGTTTTATTTACTGAGGGACCATCTTCAGCACCAAGGACAGTCCCAAGGCTATTTTTGCTGTTAAACAGATTATCATGCACCAGGTTTCTTTGTACAAAACATGGTAATAAAGTTTGCATTCGTTAGTTACTGCTTCGTGCTTCGTGCTTTGTGCGTGGCTTATCGAGGCCAGCCTCGTGGTCAGATGCTGCAATGATGTTGACGGACATTAGTTTAGAGCCACATATGCTTCAGTGCTCTATATTTTCACGCAAGTTTCAGATTTAACTATAAAAAATGTATGGCATGAACTCTGTCAGTTGTTTATATTTAAAATGAATGTGTGTGTGTGTGTGTGTAAACTGTTGCCTGCCTGCAAATATCCAGGGCAGTGGGCACTGCTAAAAATACATTCATGTCCTCCCAGACCCCCACATCCAAACATCAGTGAACAGTCAACTTGTGCAGGGCAATGTGTGAAGCACGTTTCTACCTTTGTCATTCCACAAAGAAACAGAGGCTTGTGTTTTTGAAGAATGGCTCAATATCCTTTTGGCACACAGTTTTAAATCAGAACCATAGTTCTCACTATATTCGAGGGACTGAAGCTGTTATATATATATATATATATATATATATATATATATATATATATATATATATATATATATATATATATAATGTGTGTGTCAAGTTTTTCCATTCTTTTATCCAAACCTGTAGTTCCCTGGTTACATGCTGGATAGTCAGCATATTGATTAGTTACAGTTTTAATGAAGGACATTTGTTTTTTTACCTTTATTTTGACCAATCTGGAAGGAAAGCATCAGGAGACGTGTGAAGTAATAAAATGAATAGGGGACTCTATACAAATGTAACAAACCCACCAATCCCTACCTTTTAAACCTCACTGAACAACATATCTTGTTTGTTTAATGCGTACTTCCTGGAGTGTTTAGATCACTGTGCCCGGTCAAAAAAACTGTCACGCACATAACCCACAGTAAAACCACAACTTTACACTTTCACATGTCAGATTTATTAAACAAAGTAACTGTTAATTTGTGAAGAATTAACTGTTAATTAGTGAGCCTTAGAGGTGCAGCGAGACAGTATGTGGACAGAGCCAGGCTAGATGTTTCTTCATTTCTAGTTTTTGTGCTAACCTAAGATAACCGACTGTAGCTTCACATTTAAAAGAGTTCTACTGATTTAGTAAGATTCAAGAGATTTGTCACATCGTCAAGTACATGAAACATACGTGAAATGCTGTTGTGTCAAACTCCTATGCAGTGCACAATGCAAGTAAACAAAATACCATGAGGTCACTTCTTTTTAACTTCACACTCCCAGATTTTTTTTTTAGAATCCCCAAGTGACATCACTTAAGGACATTTATCAGACATCACACCCCAAAAGGCTTCATTCAACATTTTTTCCACATATGCAGTAGAACTCCTACCTTGCATGGCTGCTGGAATCTCGCGATATCACAAGATCACATGAGAATCGCCGGATCATGTACCGCACAAAAATCCATCTTGTCAGGCTCCAACCTCGTCTCGCATTGCCAGACCTTCCTCTACAGCGCTGCAAAGGAGGGTCTGGCTAGTCCACACAGCATTCCGGGATAAGAGAAAAAACATGCTCTGCTTTATTGGCATTTCTTTAAACCAATCACAATTGTCTTGGACGGCGCTAAGCCCCAGACACAATGTCAGTATCTCCACTCCTCTATTGTATAGCGCTGAGCAGCAGCAGCATGTCATTTCTCTCTCAGCCAGAGACAGGCAGGAATATGGTGTGCCCATGCAGTTTCATCATCCAAAAAAACAATCTGTAGGGTATATTAAGGATCCAGTGCTTGTCTGATGTTTTCAGCTCGAAGGTAAAAAATGAGCACAAACTGCAATGACATTTTGCATTGTGCATTAACTGAGCCCAGCCTCCGAGGCGTTACATGGATCCTGTAAACGGAAGGGGCTGAATTTGAAACTGACAGTTGGAGCCCCTTCTAATGGATTTTTTGTGATTCACTTTTTTTAAATTTATTTGTAACACATCTAATGGATTTTTTGGAGTGGGACGTGTGTGTTTAAAGCAAGCAGGTGGCTTTTGTCCCGATGTTCTTTTTTTATTTTCAAGAACTATCCTGCTGCCCTCCAGCGTGTCTTTAAAGGCATCAGACAAGCAGAGCTAAAAATGACTGTCAATGACTTTGCAGTGGGTGAAGTGACTGGTGTTAACATCAATTTCTGACAGAAGCACCTCTATGCTATTCAGACGTGTCTGTGTCAGGTATTAGATTAGCCTGCACGCCTAGCCCTTTAGACAAGAGAGTGTTTGCTCCCGCTGTAATGCTCTTATCTCCCTTTCTTTCCCTCTTCTAATCTGGACACCACAAGTAAGCGGTTCGGACAAGGGCTGTGCACAAATTGAATTTTTCTTCCCCTATCCCTTTCGATTTATAATTCCCTTTCTCGCCCTACGGGCAAACTCAATTTCTGACCCTTTAGACAAAAGGCTCAGATAAAGCAATTAGTTTGTGATTCTGTGTGAGCTCTTGGCTGACCTGAACGGGAGTGTGAAGCACTAAAAGCAGCACAAACAGGGGCGATGACGGTCACTGGCAGACACTCTCAGCTCAACAGAGATGAACTCAGAGTCACTGGCAACAAAGGCGTAGGAAGGTAAACATAACTGTAGAGTCCAGACAGCCCTTCCAATATGTCTGCAGGTCTTTGATCACTGCAATTTCCTCCTTTGACTTCTTCAAGCTTTCTTAGAATGCAGCCGACAGGGCATTCTTTAATTTCACTACTTTTTCAGACCCTCAGGTGACAGTTTATCTTGAAGGACTAAAAGGCAGGCTTATACTGTATTAGGTCAGTACTTTGAGATGAAATGCACGAACCCAAGGGGTTGAATTTTCTTCTAAGTGAGACAATAGAGTCCAATTAGGCATGCACATAACGTCATCTTAGAACAGAGATCATGAAAAGACATTCACTGTCACTTTTTTCACTCTTGATAACTACGTTGATATGCACATTTTATTGCTACTACTCGTTAGGCTTTCCATAATTCCAATTTGGAATGATCTTACCTTTTGATGCCATATTTTTCCAGTATTTTAGTCTTTCGTCCAGAACTGTCGTTTTCATTTGCTCTGTAATGTCCAGTCTTCCCTCTTTCCAAATAAGTACAGGCTATTTGAACTTTAGACAGTTTTTAAAGTCACCCTGGCCATATCTCCAGCGTAAGAATTCAATTTGGCCATTGCAGGAGAAAACTGAAAACCGTAAAGGAGGATTTAGAGTGAAATACATGGCATGGGAGATTCTTTAAGAAATATAGTTATCTCACAGTCTGGCTGGAGAGATACGGACGAGGCAGAACTGATGAGGCTCTCAGTCATTATCCTCTCTGTGATAGCACGTTATACTGTATGCAACCTCTTATCACTATAATTGCCTTAAGGAAATAATTTGTTTTCCAATCAATTCTGTAGTTACACAAAGGTATTCCTGATCATTTTGCTCTGAGATGATGCCACATTTTTATAAAGGCTATGTTTCAGTGATGGTAGAAAGGTTGTTACTGAAAGGTTGGTGCTGTAAAACAATAAAATGTTTTGTTGTAAAAGTGGTAAAGTCTGCTGTGCCATAAGATAAATGACTTTGGTATTAAATATTGACATTTTTCTCACTGGTAGCATTCCCCTCTCCCTAACTGCTCACTGTCGTCTGGGGCAGCATCGGTGTCAATGTGCAGTCCAGTCAATAGGAAACATCCATGCAGACATTGGCAATTGAACCACACTGCAAATCCTGCTTGTTACGTCCTATCTGCCCTGGCACAAATGAGAGTCAAAAGGATGGGCGGAGGGCCATGCTGTTTCCCCCTGCCAGAGATTCAGGCCTTGAACGGAGAGATATCATGAACCGAGGCACTGTGCGATGACCCATTTGCACAGATCCAAGAGCAACCGCCAATAATACACTGACCCGTGTATTCTGTGTACTTATTTGTGTGGTTAAAATGAGGCTATTCTTCATCTTTCCTGTTTGTCCTTTCACAATATGAAGTTCCATGCCCGTCAGAGAAAGGCTATCCACACTGTGTAAACTATTTGTGTTGCTCTGTGGCCCAGCAGTCTGTACACTGGGAGTCTCCAGAGATGCAAGCAAGACTGAATCACTATGTCAACTCAGCAGGGAGCTGGGGAGAGTACAATCGTCAAATCCCAGGCATCGGAATATCAAGCCAGCAGTCAAGCAGCACAATGCTCTGCTGAGTGCTAGTCTGCTAGCTCGGTGTTTGTGCCCTCACAGCACACATACAGGTTAGAGCTGTAATCGGGTCTTAAAAGTTCGGCCCGACAAGGCCCGAGCCCGACAGAATTCGGCCCAAGCACATTTTGATTGACAGCTTTTTTAAATCCCGAACCCGTTTACAGCCCAACTGTACAAAAGGCGGTCTATCAGCAGTGATTGTTAGAGTGCATGTCGGAAAAGGGAGAGAAAGAAAAAAGAGTCTGCGCTGTCCGGACGACTAACACCGACAGTATTCAAATGTGCGCACGCACACAGCTCTTTTGCCTTTTGTCAAGAATGATTCATTCATAATTTTTTTTTAACATAATTTATTCATGACTAACGTAGGCTATCAGCCACTTGGAAGTTGGAACAAAGAAATAAAATAAGTCCTCCAGAGGGCAGCCTCCGTTTCACCTCCTCAGCATCCTTTTTCACGCTAATCGAAACGCATCACCTGACCGCTCATTCACCACGCAACCCGAGTACAAGCCCGAGCCTGGCCCGAGCCCGTGTAAAATGATAGAAATTAAGACCGAACCTGACAGAACCCGTCGGGTCCCATTGGGTCCTGTCGGGTTTGGGCAAAGATCTTCAGCTTTAATACAAGTCACGCTGGGACACTTTGAAATACAGAAACAAGTGCAGTAGTCTACATTAACAATACTTGCCCGCTCAACTCTTTCAATCTTTCTTTGACAACCTTTCATTATTCTTTGTTGGGGTTATTGGGGGTCAAGCAGCGAAGCTGCAAGGCACCATTAGTGATTCTACATTTTCTTATTATTACACATCTTTCCTCTGCCATGGGTGTCTTCGTATGGGATTATTTTTGTGCCTTTAATTCCAAGCAAAACTTCTCAAGTATCAAACAAAAACACTAACTCCAGCAAAAAAATTGTCGCCTCAAAGGTAAAACTTGCAAACAAAACATTTGCGTAGTTGTAAACTATTGGTATTTTATTTGTTTGATATTATATCCTTTTGTTTACAGTTCCCTCTGCTTCTTTCTCAATGATCAGTCTTTTGCTCTCTCCATCACATTTGCAGTTTTGCTCCCAGCTTTCGCGTTTGCGATTCTGACACAAATCTCTCTTACAGGGGTGCGTCCCCATTGGCTAATGAGTGTTAGGGGAAAGTTTGAGTGACAGCTCAGCCTCAGTGCAGGTAAACTAACGTTAGACACTCTGAGTCTGGTCTGGAGGACACACAAGCCACTCCACAGCGGATTCCTACAAGATTAATAAAGTGTATTGATCGTACATATTGTCTGTGATCTACGTTGCAAGCATGGTTATTAGACGTTTGGTGTTTCCTTGTGTTAAGTTACTAGCTAGCTAGTAAAGCTGTTTAAGTTAGCATTTAACGTTAGCTAACTGCTAACGTTATCTAGCTAAAACTTGTACGTTACTGAGCTAATTTGCTGTAAAAATCTGGATTCTTAGTGAAGCCTTACTCAATGGAGCTATATTAATTATCTTCTACTCTGTGTAGAGACCTGCAGGACCCGAGCAGAGCTACGATGCTCTACCAGATAACGTCAGTAACGTAGCTATATGTTCTATGAGGAAAAAATATTATCCAGCTAACTACAAATTGTTGTGGTTGCTATTGGCCTGATAAGACACAATGCTAGGGTATTGGTTAGCTAAATGGTACAATGTAGAAGCTGTGAATATAATGTATTCTATCTAAGATTGACACATACATTAGATAATGTTCCATCTGTACACACACAGATGGCAGATAACAGATGTATATTTTAATGCAGTAAATTCAACAATATTTAGAATGAATGCATATTGTTACTACTGTCCAAACTATGTACTTTAACTAACACCCCAGGCCCTTTGATGTGACGTGCATGGGTCCTAGTGGCTGGCTAAATTCAACATGAAGCCATATTGTACTTTAGACATGTAGTCAACGTGGAGGTAGGGATCTAGAAAGTGTGATCAATATATTCCAGAAATAAGTGTACCAGTAGTGATCATGAAAGCTAGAAAAATGTTTCTAGAGTGCAGGCTTTATTACTATAATTCATTATTGAGCTAAATTCAAACACTTTTTTATCATCTAATAAGGTACTTCAAGCTTTACAATAAGACGTCAAGGAAGTGAAGGACTACAGCCACATCCCAGCCCTCCAAAGAGCTGTCCTGCAGAAAAGGCTGTGGTCCAGACTGGAGCAGTGAGCCGTCAGTGAGCTCAGGAGACCAGATGATCCCAGGCGTCCAGGACTTGTGTGTGATATTCCTGCACCACCCTCAGAAGTGTTGTTGCAGACACAAGTCAGCAGAGAAATACAGCTTGACTTAGTTGAAACTGAATATGGGAAATCTATACATACATACAAACATACGTTTGTTTGTGTATTGTTGGTGATGAAAAATGGATCCTGACCTGTGATGTACTGCAAAGAATGACACCGAGTTTCAGCTTCTTCTACCACCGGGGCCCCAGCCAAATACATTCAAATATCCATTATGTATGTGAAGTTTTATATTGGACTACAAATAAAGCATTATAATAGTCTCAAACTTATGTCCTGTATTATATAATGAACCAAACAGACAAGGGTGAATGTAAAAAAGTGTTTTAATATATTATGTGCATTTTAAAATATAATTACAGTAAAACAATGTAAACAAATTAAATTACAGGACAGTATACTGTAGCAGGATATATTGACATACAATGGACTTAGAAACTACAAGTACACAAACGAAAATAAACTAAGAAAAAGGTTATTGTAAGTGTTCATTGAGTATCTCAGCAAAGTATGATCAATACATACTCTATCGGTCTATACCCTGGCTGTTAGAAGCCTTAGCACACGTAGTGTTTCTTCCACAGAGACACTGAAGGCTCCTTTTCCTCTGCTGCTACCACGTCCTCCTGGTTGGACTGCCTGCTGCCTGATGTGAGCTGTGATAGAAAATGATAACAAAGTTCCTTACACAAATCAAATGGTAACAAAGTTCTTATTGATAACTGCGGCTTCTAAGCTTGGGGGATTTACAATTAAAATAACTTGCTTTTAAGTAGCCATTAGCAAATGTGTAGGCTTTAAAAACACTATGAAAACTTTCCTTATGCTGACCTGCTTGCAAATGCAACAGAAGACATGTAATTAGAGTTAGGATAGCCAGTTTTTGTCATAACTAGGAAAATACAGATGAACAATCTTCATTCTTGTCTGGTCTTGTAATGTCATCCTCTTGGCTGTAAATGTAGCTAAAATTACTGAGTTTGTTTTTATGCTATGCTATAATAATGCACATAACTAGAGAGGGTTTTCACGGCGCGTCATCAGACTCGAAGTCGCCATGTTGGAGGTACTCCGCATCACAACAAAGCACAGGCACTGAAGTAGATCCTGAACAGCGTTAAGGAAAATGGTTAATTATTGCCGTGTTTTAGGTTGTACCAATAGGTCAGACTGAGAAAAACATTTGGAATATTATCGACTTCCAAAAGTTATTAAAAACCAGGGAGAGGAATGTCAGAAGTTATCAGAGGAAAGGAGGCGCTTGTGGTTGGCAAAGCTCAACCAGGATCTACGAGGGAAAATTCTGTCTTGTTCGGTCTTTGAAATGAAAAAAATAACTATTGAGAGTCACTTGGCTACACCTTGAGTATCACAATGATATCATACAGTTAAGGTTAGGTTGATTAAAGACGTTATTGCATTACTTACTTTGGCCTTCACAACACAACGGTCGTTAATGACTTGGTACTGCGTCTCCCTCACCCATCCACACACCATCTGGTTATAAGCCTCCAAACTTTTGTAGGATTTAAGGTCTTCCGCTGTGTATGGGCTCGGCGAGAAAACCAGGTAGTTGACTATATCGGGATATGCAACTGAAGGAAGAATCACTGGGTCGCCATGGATCCAAGAAGAGGGAGCCAACTTGTAGGGATCTGCACCGCCAGTAAACTGTAATTTCCTTTGCTTCCATACCTTTGCATCTTGGACGCGTTTTGATGAGCTTTTCTGTTGTTTAGACATAAAGTATTAAAGTATCCAAAGTGCACAATACTCCATTACTCCATTCAGTTGTTTACACCGAGTGCCTCCAATATGGCCGTGCATCCAGGTTACCACCCAACCTCTAGATATAATATTTTACATTCACAGCTTCTACATTGTACAACTTAACCAATACCCTAGCATTGTAGTTAGCTGGATAATAATTTTTCCTCCTAGAACATATAGCTATGTTACTGACGTTACCTGGTAGAGCATCGTAGCTCTGCTCGGGTACTGCAGGTCTCTACAGAGAGTAGACGATAATTAATATAGCTCCATTGAGTAAGGCCTCACTAAGAATACATGATTCCTACGGCAAATTAGGTCAGTAAAGTAGCCGCTGGCTACAAGTTTTAGATAACGTTAGCAGTTAGCTAATGTTAAATGCTAACTTAAACAGCTTTACTAGCTAGCTAGTAACTTAACACAAGGAAACAAAAGTCTAGTAACCATGCCTGCTACGTAGATCACAGACAATATGTATGATCAATACACTTTATTAATCATGTAGGAATCCGCTGTAGAGTGGTTTGTGTGTGTCCTCCAGACCAGACTCAGAGTCTCTAACGTTAGTTTACCTGCACTGAGGCTGAGCTGTCACTCAAACTTTCCCCTAACACTCATTAGCCAATGGGGACGCACCCCTGTAAGACCCGCCCACGCGAGAGATCGCGAACAAAGACTTTGGAAGCGCAAACGCGAAAGCTGGGAGCAAAACTGCAAATGTGATGGAGAGAGCAAAAGACTGATCATTGAGAAAGAAGCAGAGGGAACTGTAAACAAAAGGATATAATATCAAACAAATAAAATACCAATAGTTTACAACTACGCAAATGTTTTGTTTGTAAGTTTTACCTTTTGAGGTGACAATTTTTTTGCTTGAGTTAGTGTTTTTTGTTTGATACTTGAGAAGTTTTGCTTGGAATTAAAGGCACAAAAATAATCCCATAGATATGGCAGCCCATAGAACCGTACAGTAAAAAGTTGTGAAATTTGGCACATTGATTCGGGACAGTCCCATAATTCATTTCACCAAGTTTTAGGTCTGCACCACAGGCAGTCTAGCGCCACCAATGGGTCAAATTTGGCATTGCATCCATGCGATTAACTTTTGAACTCATATCTCGGGGAGGCTTTCACATATTAAAACCAATCTCAATGCTTGGACTCATGACCCAGTTAGGAGGAGCCTCAAGAAATTTGGTGACTTTTGACCACTATGGGGGTGCTATAATCACAGGAAGTAGGTTCATATCTCAGCAATGCTTTCACGTATCAAAACCAAACCTGGTACATGGACTTGGGACCCTAGCCTGAGGAAGCACAATACATTTGGACTTTTGACCACTGGGGGGGTGCTATAATCACAGGAAGTAGGCTCATATCTCAACAATAGTTTTACGTATAGAAACCAAACTTAGTACATGGACCCCATTCTGAGGACACACAATAAATGTGGTGACCTTTGACCACTAGAGGGCGCTAGAGTTACAGGAAATGAGCTCATATCTCAGCAATGTTTTCAAGTATCGAAACCAAACTTGGTACATTGACTTGGGACCACATACTGAGGACACACAATCAATTTGGAGTCTTTTGACCACTAGGTAGGTGCTTTAATCACAGGAAGTAGGCTCATATCTCACCAACGCTTTCATGTATCAAAACCGAACTTTGTACATGGACTCAAGACCCAATCCCGAGGACGTAAAATAGATTTGGTGACCTTTGACCACTATGGGGGCACTATAATCACAGGAAGTGAGCTCATATCTCAGCAACGTTTTGATATATGAAGTCCAAACTTGGTACAGGGACATGGTAGCTGATTGTGAGGACGTGCAAGGAAAGTGGTGTCATTTGGCCTCTAGTGGCGCTGTAATAAAGAAAGTGAGCTCATATCTCAGCAACGCTTTGATGTACTAAAGCCAAACTTGGTACTTGACTGTGAGAACGCACAAGGACATTGGTGTAATTTGGCCTCTAGGGGCACTGTAACAAAGTAAATGAGCTGACACCTCAGCCATTCTTTATCCAATTGCCATCAAAGATGCTGTGAGTGCTTGCTCATGCCATGGCAACACCATTCATGCTAGTGTACTGCTTGGCCCCCTCATTGCTGCTTGTAGCTATATTTTTAAATGTTGTGCATTAATGGCTCCATAGTATGAGTCACAAATACATTAAAAAGAAAATATTTTTCCTCCAAAGTCATTTTCCAACTTGTTTTTATACTTTGATGGATTACCTCGGGTGTGGGTGCCTAAAAGGACCCTTCTCATTCCTAATGAACTATTGGTGAATGAGTTGACATCACAAACATATCAAGGACATATATCTGTGTTAATATTATCAATTGTGTCCATCAATGTTTATTTAGGAGATAGTTGTTTTTATTTATTTATTATGGCTTAAAAGTTGATAATCATTATTCGCAACCACTCCCGTTTGCTAGCTTACAAATATTAAGCTACTATTCATGTTATTTAAAGCTAGTAACTTTATATATATACAATACATTTCTACTTTGTGTGTGTGTGTGTGTGTGTGTGTGTGTGTGTGTGTGTGTGTGTGTGTGTGTTTGTGTGCGCTCGATCAACATATCCCTTAGTCTCTGGTTAGCTTTGTTACTAACTGACTTGCCACCAACATGTTTGCTAACCATCCAACAGCTACTGTAGCCCCATTGACTGCATGCATGCACTCCACAAGTCCTCAACTCCAACACCATATGATGATATAGGTTGTTTATTCCTACCATCTCATACGACCGACAGGAGCGTTTCCCATCCTCATATCTAAACAACACAACATCACAGTCGCAGCTTTAAACACGTTAACATTGTGAAATGGTCTAAAACTATTTAGTTAAGTTTAGAAAAAGATTGTGGTTTGGGCTGGTTTGGACATTACTTCACTTCCACATACCACAGAACATACATGACGCAGAACATGACATAGTTCCGTGAAGTTAAAAAAAAAAAACGGCATTTTATTTTCAAACAGGAGTCGAACCTGGATGAAAGTCGTGTATTTGTTTGACCCATTCACCACCCACACCTTTCACCTTTTTCACAATACTTGCTTTACTCCCGTTCGGGAGGCCACGGTAGAGCACCCCCACTATAAATGTCAATATGAGTCGTAATTACTGCTTGAGCAAACGACCTATGAGAGCGTTTTTCAGGGGAGGACAGCCTCTCCAACTCTGAATAAAACCAGGTCATTCCTGAATGTGGCCTTACCAGTGTTAGCCAACATTAGCAAGACTGCTCAAAATACATACAGTAAGGTGAGACAGTTTTGGTACTACCAGGAGTTGCATTTTTGTGTCTTTTGGCAAAGGCTAACTCAGATCATACTAGAGCCTGATGTGATATGTAAGTAAATTAATATTTTTTTAACATCACACCTTTTTGGACCATAAAACAGAAGACAAGACAAAATACACATGAATATGTAGAAAAATGTGAATATAAGCAAGTTAAATGTGAATGAAAGTTCCAGTTTTCTCCGTGTAGCTACGTGGCGAAATTGTCTGAGCTATCCTCAGTCAATTGGCAGAATAAAAAATTCCCTCACCCACTTTGGTCTTTGGCTCCAGTGCTCCCTCTCTAAAGCTCCATGAAGCATGCCAAGTCCATGTCCCTTTGCATTGAGAGCTGGCAGTGATGTAGTAAACAGCCACCAAGCTCTTCACTCAGGGATTCCTGTGACCTGCACTTTTTTAGCCTAGGTTTCAGATCCCCTCATTTTGCTTAAGTCATGTTAGGTCCCTACGGCTTTGTTCAATGGATGCAGCTCTGTTCCTAGTCAAATGTGATATTTAATCAATGCTCTAAACACAAAAGGCTGATGCTGACATAGTGGTAGTGAACTTATCATTATGTAGCACTTATTCCACAGAGACATTCAGCCAGATGGTAAAACATTCAACATGAATTCTGACATTCCCAAAGTTTTAAGCCAAACATACTTCATTCCTAATTTAAAATTGTAGCCTATTCAATTTCCCTTTTACTCTATTCAATTGGGAGCTGTGGATTCACGATGTTGAGGAAGAGACAGGGTCGGACTGGGAACAAAATTTGCAGTATCTGGTTGTCGTCAGCAGCTGCCTCCTCGTCTGCTTCTGTTCTCTACTGGAGTCAGCGTGCTGCTGCCCATCTGCCCACACTATTTTCCCTTCATTTTGCGACGGTGAACTGTTAATGTTTAACTGCAGGTAGCAGGATGTTGCGTGGCACTGGCA
This sequence comes from Sander vitreus, assembly GCF_031162955.1. Taxonomy (NCBI): domain Eukaryota; kingdom Metazoa; phylum Chordata; class Actinopteri; order Perciformes; family Percidae; genus Sander; species Sander vitreus. The sequence continues at coordinate 6,650,405 of NC_135865.1, forward strand.
TCTGTAATGTTATTTTTGAAATTGAAGTTGGTTAACATTTTGCAGCATCCGCCCTCGAGAATTTTTTTGGGTTTTCTCTCTGACCTTTTCCACTCCATCTTTGATACTTTTTTTGGTCCTTTATCCCTTTCATTTGTATTTTCAACTCAAACTCTGCTCTTTCTGTCTTGATTTCATTTGATTATTTATGCTTGACTGACATTACCCTGATGACACTTGAAAAGGTGGTGGGACGTAACAGCGGTCAGTACCACTGCTCCTGCCTTATAGATAGCCTATTGACAATTTTGGGACAGTGTAATAGCTAATCAGATAGGCTCTTCGGACATCAAGTGGGCTGCCGCCAGCAGATAAATTCTTTTCAGCACAATCTTTTCCTGCACATTGCTGGTGGTGACCTTGCGTCTTACTAGGTGGGCCGGCCCATCTGGCATTTGCCAGATTGCCAGTCCGAGCCTGGAAGACGTTTGGGTAAATTGCAACAGGGCTTCTTAAAATGTTGTGTGATGTTGTGACATTGTGATATTCTTCAAATAAAAAAAATAAATACAAATTCCACTGCCTAGTTTCCCTCCTCTCAGATGAAAGACAAGTGCAATCCAAGGGATACAGCATGGATTTTTCCACAGTCTCTCAACCACATATAAAAAGTGCTCGCTTGCGGTGCTGGCATCGTTTAAGAGCCAATACTTTCTCATTCAGCACATGTTCCAAGGTTGTCAGACGGGATAATGAGGTTTTAGCATCCAATGACTCCCTTCAACACATTAGTTATGGAAATATGCAGGTTATTGTCTTTACTGAAGGCCTTGTGTTAGCTTTTTGAAAATTGAAATTTTTCTTGCATGCTCAAGTAAAAAAGAAAAAGTTGGGATAGATGTCCTCCTCTCTTCTTTCTCTTGTTTTTCAAGTCGACTCACACTCTGACTTTGTAACTCCCCACAAAGATACACCAACCTCAGCAAAGCAGAGATTGGGGAGTGACATTAGTAACTTCTCCCAAGGGGGAACTTAGAGCCTAGAGGTGGATGCTGGGGTCGAGATGGGGCTTATCAAATACCCCATTAACACATGCAGCAGTGGCAGCAAGTAATAACCGCATTAGCTATAGTGTGTAGATTCTGTTGCCCCCACAAGGAATTCTAAGTAATGACAACAACACTGTTTGCGCATCCACATGTGAGCCTTGTGATCGCGCACCACCCCCAACCCTCCTCCATGCAGTTGCTAGTAGCCAAGGAGGACACGGAGGATTAAAACGCATCATAAACTCTTTAGAAGAGGCAATTATCTTGTTCTTTTAATGTCCTCTTTGTCTCCGAAGCTGAATATTGCTGTCGTTCTTTCTTAGCGGTGACGTAAAATGCATCACTCAAGCTGCTGCGCACGAAAGTCGCCGGACGACACCATTTTGTAAAACATAGCCATAATGAGAAATACAGAGAGAGTTTTGTGGAGCTGGTAGGCTCAATTAGCTTTGTATCAACTCATTTGGCAATGGCTTGAATGTAAAAAACGTTCAATATTAGTTAATATAGTACTAATGTAAAATATTTGCGCACTATAGCTTTTAAAAAGAAAGAGACAAAAAAAACATTAGACATGATTGCATTTATTGTGATGGTTATGATCCGATGGGGCCAGTCAGAAGCATGCGCGATGGTAGACAAAGTGGGAGAGGAGTACTGGCGGAGTTTTATGTAAGGAAGTTAATGGCAGCAAGTAGTGAATATGTTTTCCTTCATGGTCCTTTTTGTATTGCTGTGTGGAATGCTGTTGCAATTATTCAAAATCTGAAGTTAGTAAAAAGTTGGTCACAAAAGCATCAACATGACATATTTGACTAAGAGAAATAACACGTTTGAGTACTCTCTTGTTGCTGAATTTCTATTTGTGTGTGGAATATTTCTGACAGTGCCTGTGACAGGTCTTTACGTTGAGTTGAGTAGTGTTTCATGCCCAGCTGTGTGCCTTGAATTTTAATGCTCCACTTAAAGGTTTAACTTGTATGTGCAAAAGCTCACATACAAACACATTGTGCACTGCATAACAACGTGGAGGTTAGCAAATCAAACAGGACATGAATTCATGATGTGATGCAAGGTCTTTTGACATCAATATTGCATCATAAAGGCTTAAAGCTAAAAGTACATTCCCTGCACACTAGAAGCCATCATAAACACAGTTTGCCTGTAGTGAGTTCTTTACCACTGGTGTCATCAAACATATGAGTGCTGATTCAAAATCCCTTTGGACCTGCTGGAGGCGTCCTTAGACTGTGCAGTAATATTAGAGATTGGGAGAGTGCAGTACTAGATATAAACATTTGGCTGGCAATTTCTGCCTGAGTGACTTTCCTATTGGGAGCTTTAAAGGAGGAGTGTATGGGTAGTGCCGACTTTATCTTAAACATAGTCTTATCAATAGGATAAAAAGAACTGAGAAAAGTGAGAGTGGAAGGTCTTGTTATCGTTGCACAAGATAGTACAGAGTTGAGTTAGAGTTCAACTTAATGTGAGTCCACAGTCATCAAAAGGTTTGACGTAGGCAAACTGTGCTTGAGTGAACTTCCAGAGGATGCAATTACATTCGCCAAAGGAATCCGGCGGATGCCAGTTCATAAACAGCAAGTTTGCAGAATCCAGCTCTATTTCAGCAAAAGAAAACAGCCATGATAAGAGAAGACCCGTCTGCCCAGACGAGCAGTATGGAGAGAAAAAGATTTACATGCACATTTTGGAGCTTAAGAATTAGTTTTAAGAAACATTAAAATTAAGATGTGAGATTATACATACAAAAACAGGTGTGGAAGTGTCATGGATGTTTGGGATTGTGCTCAGTGCTTTAAGTTAAAGAGGAATGGCAATGGACTGCCAGTCCCATAGAAATAAAATGGATAGAAAGGCCATATCCTTCCAAATCAACATAGCAGAATGGTCATAGCGGCTATACCGAGCTGCAATGGGCCGCTCTCCTCCCTGGAAGCTGCAACCATGGATGTATAATAAGAACTGGATACAGCATTCGAGGCGGAGCCCCGTTCATTCCTATGAGAGTTGCTCAGTGGTGTATGAAGCCATCATGAAGACGCTAAGTTGAATGGGGAATAAATCATTTAATCATGTGGCTCTTCTAGACTTTCCAAATGTTCCAAATCGGACCGAATAGATCAAATTCTGCTAGTGAAACAAGTCATTTCCAGATTTACAGATGTGTCTTTCTTCATGTAAGTCTATAAGGGAAAAGTCTTTTTGGATCAGAGGGCATCACGTGATGGGCCGGGAGCTGCAACTCCACTGTTTGGCCACTATGTTCAATTTGCTTCAAAGCTAGGCACACATCCTGGGAGACTGGCTGCAACTCACTGACACGTGTTGTCACCGTGACAACTTACAACAATCACCATTTTGTTTAGTACTAATCAAGTGACCACGGCAAACAGTTCAATGTCCTTTCTGTCATTTTATTTCCATGGCCAGTCCCCTGAACTGCTGCTTGAAATCATACTGTACTTTTCACTCACTGATGATGCACCTGCAGTTTAAACAATTGTGTCTGGCAATTATGTGATTGATTGTGAGTGCAAGAACTCGTCTTTGCTCCTGTAATCAAAGTAGACCAGCATGTTTATCTTCAGTTTGCCTTGTAATTGCTTGGACTGTATGCAAATGGCTTCGGCATGACACTGTAACATTGCCTGTAATGCCTCTATTAATCTCATACCCATTGAGATTGTTGTTGGTACTACATGAGACTGATGTGTGCTCTCTGTGCTCAATCATCAGATGATGTTTGTTAATTCCTGTTTGTTGTGTCTTGAAAGGCCGATTGCTTGAGCAGTGTTTCTGAGCTAACCAATTAACACTGTAGTAGTGGCTGATGAGAATGCAATGTAGAGCTGCTGACATTGGCAGGATAGATAAATGTTAGTGGCGCCTGCACAGCAACTGCAGGAAATAAATGAATAAATAAAGTGCGTGTTTGCAGGCTACTTAAGGCAATCAACGGAGGCGTGCTTCTAAACTCACATAAAATAATCGTATCACTGCAATTTATATCCAACTAGGGCTGAATGATTTGGGGAAAAAATCTAATTGCGATTTTTCTGCCAGACACCATCAAAACTGCTCTATATTCTTATGCAAGTTTGAGAACATAAGATTTGATTTGCCAGCAAAAAGTGAACATGTATCACTAAAGCTAAAGTTATAATAATAAAAACAATTCCAATAAAAAAGTATTAGTACTTTCCTGTAAACTGAATTTTTTGATACGCCTCAGTTTAATAGAAGCATCTACATATTGTACCTTCTATGATCCTGTTAAATAAAGGAATAAAAAATAAATGAAAATTCCACTGAAAATTTTTGTAAACAATCTGTGATATGTAACACTATTCCAGCATTTGAACAGTTAATATAATAATACAAAAATGAATAAAAAAATGTTAAACCAAATGTTACACCAAACCTTCAACTAAACATTGCACATTCGATTAATCACTGTCTTCCAATCCCATCCCGTCCAATCAATCCCATCCCTTCAAATCTCGATTTGAAAACGATTAATCGTGAAGCCCGATATCTATATATTTATATATAGATATATAGATATATAGTAGACGATAATAACTTCCTCCTTAGAGGGATAATCTATATATAGATAGATTATCCCTCTAAGGGGGAAGTTATTATCGTCTACCGTCATTCTATATCGTCATTCCCCCTCTCTCTCCCCTTTCATGTCTACAGGTGTCCTGTCAAAAATAAAGGCCAAAAATGCCCTGAAAAATAATCTTAAAAACACATTACATATCCATTACATTACAATACATTCTGGCAATGGCGGTTGTGTAACAATGAAGACAACAACTCCCATAATCCAAAGCAACTTCATCAAAAGTCCTTTTTTCGATTGAGAGACCCCTATCGAAACCCTTAACGGGAGAAAATGACATATTGTACGTTTAACGACCACGTCCTTATGGGGTATGGTTACCATTATTGTAAATCGCCATAGTTAAAAAAAATGTAATGCACCACCCGGCAAGCACGCTAAGTGACTCAAATCAAACACCTATAATGTTGCATCAGGTGCGTACTGGGTCTGGCTAACATGCTAAAATGCTCATGGTGGGTCCTCCAGTGGTGCCTTTTGCTTTCACTGAGGAACCTTTCCCCTCAGTGAGTGAGGCCTTTCTGCTGTTTGTGACAATAAACCTTGATGTGACTACAGAGTCTCATTCAGCTTCAAATGTTTTTTACAGAATGCTGTTCAGACAGGTGAGTACACAAAAAAAACTCATTAAACCCGCTCTCTAGATGACAACATCAAAAACATATGTGTTGTTTAGCAACGTAGCAATGGGTGTATGTGGTGTATAAAAACCTGTGAAGTCTCTTTTTTTCTTTAATATGTGGATTTGTGGGCGTTCGAGTATGGAGTTTATATTAATTGTCGGCCTTGCTGATGTTTTATTCTGCTGTTGGTTGTGTCAAGTGTCAAATTAATGTGACATTATTTAACTTTTCACCATAAAATAACTGCTTCAAAAGCATTTTGATGCTGTAATAGGGACAATGGTGCCTCTGTCATGCCTCTGCATGTCACTTTGGTGGGTGGGTACAATCTTCTGAAAGAAGTGCTATAACTCTCTAGCACTAACACTGATTTTGGTGAAACTGGATCCATTTTATATATGTATATATATTAAAACTTAGCACAAAAAGTAAGGAAATATGTGTTTGGTAGATTATTTATCTGTGGTAACAATGCTTTTTGGCAATAAATCTTATACCGTTGGAAAGCCTGTTTAGTTCCCTTTCAAATGGTGCCCCATTTGTAAGGAACATGCATTTGTGGGTTGAGCAGCAGTGCTGAGTATGTGGGTTGCGCCCATGAAAAATTTGCCAAATCTTCTCTGCCAATGCCAAACAGCTTATTCTGCCATTGACTCGTTTGATGTGTGGTGGATTGGATGATTAAAGTTTGAAGAAACAAGACATATTGGCAATTGATTGCAATTCATTCATTTCATAAACAGGAGCCTCAGTAGCGTGTGGAAGAACCATACACAGCCACAACAGCCTGGAACCTTCTCCTCATGCTTGTCACCAGCCTGGTCACACACTGCTGTGGTATGGCATCCCATTCTTCAACCAGCAGTCCTGACCTCAACCCCATTGAACACTTGTGGGATCAGCTTGGGCATGTTGTTCGTGCCAGAGTGACCAACACAACCACGTTGGCTGACTTGCGACATATGCGCTGCTGCTCATTGCACAAATGCATGTTCCTTACAAATGGGGCACCATTTGAAAGGGAACTAAACAGGCTTTCCAACGGTATAAGATTTATTGCCAAAAAGCATTGTTACCACAGAGAAGTAATCTACCAAACACACATTTCCTTACTTTTTGTGCTAAGTTTATTTTTATATATATATATATATATATATATTATACTTGTTGCTAAAATAATGCTAAATGCTAACTATCTAGCTGCTGTTAGCTCAGTTAGCCGTGCTGCCGTGTTGATGTTTGGATTGTTCAGGAGCTTTGGGTGTTTTGCTGTGTTTAGTTTAGGTTGTCGCTAGTTTTTGATCATAAATAATGTAATCATAACAAATGCACCTGTACAACTGTCCATATTTACGAAGTGGTGTATAAATGAATTACACTACACAACAAACTGTCATCAAAAGGTGCTTTGACTTATATGGCTTAATAATGCTTGTTGCACCCACTGAGGTGTCCATAGACTTGTATTTATTATCAGTCATTTTTGTTTAATTGTCTTGAGTTTTCACTCTTTTCTGGCCAGTTCTACTAAGGTTACACTAAAGAAGGTAGTTGTATAGCATGCAATGCATGCACAGGCTGCAAAGTGTCATCTATAGAAAAGGAATTGTTTTTTTACATAAGGGGTCATGTTGCTGGTGTTGTTCCAGTAGTGTATACATTTGATGCAATTCATGTTGTAGCCAAAAGGTTGGGTTTTTTTAACAGTAGTGTCACATAACTGACCCACTTTTTTGCTTGTGTTTGAGTAAATATTTTACACAAGTAACTTTTACTTGACTACCATATTCAATTCTGTGCAGATTACAGAGGCAAAAGTGCTTTCCATGTTATCACTGGAGGATTTGCAGCTATGTTTGCCTTTGTGCTTCTCATCACAAGCACAAAGAGCAGTTTTCAGGAGGCCTAGCTTTGCTTTACCTCCCTTTGTTCTATACAAATAGGTTACCTGTCAGAAAATGCAAAGTTAATGTTAGCATTTTGAAGATAATGATCTACTGTGGTTTCAGAATTGCTTTTCAGATAATACCAAATTCAAAGCAGGGTTTGGAAGTGTTACAAGGAATAAAAAAATAACTGGCAATGATGCAAATAACACTGAATGCAGTGCTTTTGCTGATGGTGTGGTATGAAAGAGGCAAGTTCAGGATAAGTTGAAAGTTGTATCTCAAAGGTTCTAAGAAGCGTAATACTGCACCACACTGTATCTAGGTTAGGAGAATTTAAATTAATTCAGCAGTAAACTTTTGAGGAAATTGCAAACAATCCCTTCAGCATCTAAATCCCTATACATAAGAACAAAACTAGAATAATGGCCATGTATGGATGCACTACTCTCCACAAACTATCTATCTATCTAAAACTAATAATAATCAATAACAGCTGAATCTTAGATTGAGGCTGCTTTGTTTTAGTGGCGATACTGGCCAGCAAGGGGCAATGTAACTTCAACTTCACTTCAACACTGAACAGGTGATGGCCATTAAAAACTGAGACGACTCTGCCTGTCAAGTTTCTCTCCACTCTTTTTCTGGATGTGGTGATGGTGTTATTGATGGCTGTGTGGAGAGCTTTCCATAGTAGCAGGCATAGGTATGGACAGCTACGACAGGTTTTCCCACATGGATTTCACCTCATTACTCAGTATGGCTTCTCTTTCGCTTTAGGCAGATCCACCAATATTTTTTTTACAGATTTTTAATGTGGGGCTAGAGGTCATGTAGCGTGCATGTAAATTATGAGATGAACAAATAACTGCAATAATTATCAAATTTTAGTGAGACATTAAAATGTCATAAAAAGGCTCATTATAGAGACAAAAAATTATTGAACTGATCGTACATCAGTTGCTTTTGTCCTTAGAGCCATCTGGTGGAGTTTAAATCAAAAAGCAATATAATAAAAGTTTACCTCTGTTATTCATCCCCACAAACTACCATTGCTTTGCCTGGGAACCAGACAAATCTGTGGGCTCAAGTTTTAATTGCTCTGGCAGATGCGTCTGGTCCCCTTCTGCTTTTGACAGATTTACAGTGGCCTGAGACGTGTCCGGGCCAATCAATCAAACAAACAAGCGTGTAATATGGAGCGTGTTTGAGATGAAGACCGTAAAGAGTAGCACGTAGAACGTTATCGCTTCAGTATTGAACAAACTGGACAGTATATTTTCGCTAAAAGAAGAAAAACAACTGCACTGCACTGAGTCCCACCTTAATTTGTTGTCAAGGCAACAACATTTATATACCACATCTTATACAATGTGCGTGAGAGAGAGCGAGAGAGAGAGATCCTGGGTTCAGTTTCCTTTGTGATTGCCTGTCCCACCCTGATGTGTTTCACCTGTTCATCAGCCCTCACCTGTCTCTCATTACAACCCTGATTGCAATGTGTATTTAGTCTGTGTGCTCCCTTTGTCTGTTGTCAGTTAGTCATCCCTCCCAGTGTAGGTTCTTCCTAGTGGATTTGGTTTTCTGAGTGTTTAGTTTTTCCAATGTGTTGGATTTTGCTTTGGGTCTTCCTGTTTGCCAGATTGCTATTACCTGCCTTCCTCTGGACACTATCTGCTGTAAAATGCATGATCATCCTGCTACCTTCTTATCTTACTAGTCTGCATTTCCAAACCTGCTATTCCCAAGTCCATGACCGATGTAGGGAAAAAGACAGACAGAGGCAAGCTAGCTGGCCTGAGAGAATGGTTAGGTCTGAAGCTTCTTTTAAAGACATGCTGTGATTTGCTGGTACTACTATGATGTGATTTGCACACCGGCCAGACTGGTCGCTTGGTGGGACATCACATATTCATAACGCTACTTAGAAATTGAAAATGAGCTGAGAGGCTTCAGACTAATTTGCATTTCTCAGGCTAAGCATTGCTGTGTTGGTATTCTCAAATGCCTAGCAACATAAACAGAACACAGATAATACCATTTACACCCAGTTTCATGAAGTAGATTATTATGTGTATTGGTAAATGCAGTATATTGCATCATCCTGCCTCTGTTGTATGTTTGTCTTTACATCTATAATTTCAAATTACGAGGATGAGAATGTGGATTCTTTAATGAAGTAATAAAATACAGAGAAGAATTGGGGGGCCAAAACTAGAACAGTATTTTTGTTCTGTTTGTGCATCTGGTAAGGCTTTATTGCTATGTGGAGTTTCCCTTATATGACTGCCACATAAGACACCTTCAGGGTCACTTGAGCAGGTAAATAAGTCCCATTTAGTAGGCTTGAAAGACCACGGTTGTCTTAACCTTCAAGTGCAATGGCATTGCCATTCTTGTAATGGACTCTCGCCACAGCACTGGGAGGAACAAAATCACCCATTGGTGTTAGACACGATGTAACGAGGTAGCATGATCATTCAAGTGGAACACATGCCTCTGTGTGTAGCTGATGTGAGAAAGTGGCTTGTACATGTCATCTGCCTTCCACCACAGGGATACACAAGCAATTCACTGGTCTATTGCTTGTAACCTTGCCTATAGGCTAGAGTATTTGTCCTGGGTGCATTACTCAAGACCGTACGGAACTTGAAAGCATTTAATTTAGGAGACATTTCATAAATTTGCGGCAAACCTTTCCCACTTGAGTTATGCTGACAGTATATCATTCTAATTGCACCAGTCGTTGAGCCAATAAACCATAAAACGTGTGGGATCCTAATGTGGCAAATATCTATGATTAGCAGAGAGCAACCTTTTTGTTGTTCAGTCATACAATCCAAGACCCAAGAAAGTGCACTGTTGCTTAGTGAAAATGTAACGGTGGGACTGTTCGTAAACGCTTAACAAGAAAAATATACTCAAAGGAAGTATTTATATTAAATTACCAAGGTGTTGAGTTGAAGCTGCTGTAGTCTTGCAGTGCGAGACCTTCCTCCACAGCGCTGCGGAGGAGAGTCTGGCTAGTCCACACAGCATTCCTGGATGGGAGAAAAACGTGCTCTGGTTTATTGGCATTTCTTCAAACCAGTCACAATCGTCGTGGGTGCCCCTAAGCACTGCACAGAGCAATGGTGCCTCTGCAAAATAGCCTCGAGAAGGAACTTGTTTAGGTGGAACATGTGCGTTCAAAAGTTGTTTTAGTCGTGCAACAGAAAACTCCGATTGGACAGATAGTCTAGCTAGCTGTCTGGATTTACCCTGCAGAGATCTGAGGAGCAGTTAACCTTCATAAATCAACCAGAGTTTAAAATGCCAACACAAAGCCATTAAAAGGCAATAAAGCCCAAGGCGACGGATATCCGGCCTAAATGAGTGAAATCTGGCGGAAATTCTGTCGGCAACAGAGCAATCCTGGGGGCTGTTTCACAAAAGCAGAATTTATAAATCCAGGATAACTGATAAAGCGAGGCTTGACCTAAGGCCTGTACTACGAATCAAGATCAACCTGCCCTGGATTTCTTTGTTATCCGGCTTCACTAACCTTAACAACCGCAGATCCGCATAAGCTGTGTCACAACGCTGGTTATCAACTAGTTCAATCAACTCAGGGTTTCCTAATCCAGCAGCGCTCACATAAAAGGTGTTTGCGCACCACGACCAATCGCAAACATCTACCAGAGCCGCATATTTTAAATAAGAAGAGCAAACTATAATTCTACATAAATATGAAGAACAAAAACACGTTTTACAGGCAAAATGCAGGAAGAAAAGCTGACTCGATTCTACGTAAGTCACAATGCTTATCCTATCAATATCACTTCCAGTGGTGTAGTCTACGTGACAGTAAGCTCCAAGATTTCTATATAGGCTACCCCCTTAAAAATGCCCAATGACATGTAACAACATAGGCTACTTTCCATTATTTTTGATTGATTTAGAATTGTCATCCGTACTTTTTTTTTTTTCGTAACATCTATAGGCTGAATAAAGGTATTTTTACTGTAAATTGGTGCATTAAAGTGTATCGGAATGCAGGAAATGAAGTCGTTGATGCTTAACTTTCCTGGGGGAGGACACCCAGGCCCCCCCACTATATGCCCCCTTCCTCCCCAAAGGCAGATTCTGGCCAATATACAGTAGGCTACAGTACACCCACTATAATGTATACGTTAGACTACACTGGTCACTTCCCCATCAGTCAGGCACAAGATCTGACCATAATTACACTTTTGCTTTCCATGAACTGTCGTTGCTTTAGCTTTTTATTTCAGTTGAAATCCTGGCAGTGGTAAACTGTGAGAGAAAATAAAAAATATCAAAACATAATTCTGACCGATGTGCGTATTAGCAACACACGGCTGAAGAAACCGACAAATAGCCTATATGTAATTCTCTCCGCTTAAAAATCTAAATCTTTCATAAAGATACCCATCAGTGAATGTTAACGGGGTTGTCGGTCTCTAAATGTTTTAACTTTTATGAGCTGACCGTGATGTTGATAACAGATTTACTAAAGCTAAAATGGAGAATACACACTGTTCATATTTTATATACAGAGTGAGCAGCAGCTTCTTGTGGCAGTATGATAACGTGAAACACATTTGTAGTAAGTAAAAAACACAGCCACTGTAATGAGAAAGCGAGACAGATCATGGAACAACTGAATGTGTAAGTAGCCTAAAAATGTACTTTAACTGACCACTGCTGTGGATTGAAACCGTCCTAATCATACCATTCAAGGATTAGGCTACTAATCATTTGCACAAATTAACCGTTGTACTCTTTGCCTTAAAAGTAAGCAGACGATAATGTTACTCAGGAAATTTACCATGATCAGTTTTCTACAACGCTAGAATATGATGCATAAATATCTCTTTCACTCAGTTTCTCCCGCTCTCTCTCATGGGCTAAAATATAAATTTCATAAGTCATATTAACTTCCACTGCTTGCTTTTAATGCAAAGTGTACAACTGTTATACAACTTTAAATAACAGTGCTTAACTGAACATCAATATGCACCAGTTGTATTTTAAAAGCAGGCTGATGATAATAAGGTAAAAGCACTGCTGACACATGTTCAAGGATTAATAAATCCTAGCTGTTAGCCTGCTTGGGACCAGGCTAGCTACACATAATAAATCTCCATGGTAACTTAGGTGCCTCTGCTTTTGTGAAACCGAGTCAAGGCTAAATTGAGCCAGGATAACTGGGAAATCCCGGCTTAATCCCTCATCTTGGTTTTGTGAAATAGCCCTCAGGAAGTGGAATGTCAAGGATATAGACTAAAGCTGTAGTAATTGATACCTGCTGATGTCAAGTGTAAGCAACTAGTTTTAGATGATTTAGATTTTTGTGTCACACACACACTTTAATCTAATAATCACTTTAAGAAGGAAGCTAAATTATTACTCGCACTGGGTCTTCTGTATAGTCCTTTCTCCCTACACCTGAAATATTTGGGTCTATTGCAGCAGACGCCACCCTTTTTATATGACACACAGTAACTTGTGACACAAACACACTGACATGCAGTCTAAATGCTTTGTGCTCTAATAGGAATAATACAACTTTATGTTACAAATAGAGGGCAGAGAGTCAGTGGTTCCATTTAAATAACGGTCATGAGAAATGCTCTGTCGTACACAGCTAAGCAAGGTGACATTATTCTAATCATCCAGGCAGAGATGGGAAAGATTGAAGTGGGGTACATACAGTGGGGCAAAAAAGTATTTAGTCAGCCACCAATTGTGCAAGTTCTCCCACTTAAAAAGATGAGAGAGGCCTGTAATTTTCATCATAGGTACACTTCAACTATGAGAGACAGAATGAGGAAAAAAATCCAGAAAATCACATTGTAGGATTTTTAATAAATTTATTGCAAATTATGGTGGAAAATAAGTATTTGGTCAATAACAAAAGTTCATCTCAATACTTTGTTATATACCCTTTGTTGGCAATGACAGAGGTCAAACGTTTTCTGTAAGTCTTCACAAGGTTTTCACACACTGTTGCTGGTATTTTGGTCCATTCCTTCATGCAGATCTCATCTAGAGCAGTGATGTTTTGGGGCTGTCGCTGGGAAACACGGACTTTCAACCCCCTCCAAAGATTTTCTATGGGGTTGAGATCTGGAGACTGGCTAGGCCACTCCAGGACCTTGAAATGCTTCTTACGAAGCCACTCCTTCGTTGCCCGGGCGGTGTGTTTGGGATCATTGTCATGCTGAAAGACCCAGTCACGTTTCATCTTCAATGCCCTTGCTGATGGAAGGAGGTTTTCACTCAAAATCTCACGATACATGGCCCCATTCATTCTTTCCTTTACACAGATCAGTCGTCCTGGTCCCTTTGCGGAAAAACCCCCAAAGCATGATGTTTCCACCCCCATGCTTCACAGTAGGTATGGTGTTCTTTGGATGCAACTCCGCATTCTCTCCCATCCAAACACGACGAGTTGAGTTTTTACCAAAAAGTTCTATTTTGGTTTCATCTGACCATATGACATTCTCCCAATCCTCTTCTGGATCATCCAAATGCTCTCTAGCAAACTCCAGACGGGCCTGGACATGTACTGGCTTAAGCAGGGGGACACGTCTGGCACTGCAGGATTTGAGTCCCTGGTGGCGTAGTATGTTACTGATGGTAGCCTTTGTTACTTTGGTCCCAGCTCTCTGCAGGTCATTCACTAGGTCCCCCGGTGGTTCTGGGATTTTTGCTCACCGTTCTTGTGATCATTTTGACCCCACGGGGTGAGATCTTGCGTGGAGCCCCTGATCGAGGGAGATTATTAGTGGTCTTGTATGTCTTCCATTTTCTTATAATTGCTCCCACAGTTGATTTCTTCACACCAACCTGCTTACCTATTGCAGTCTTCCCAGCCTGGTGCAGGTCTACAATTTTGTTTCTGGTGTCCTTTGACAGCTCTTTGGTCTTGGCCATAGTGGAGTTTGGAGTGTGACTGTTTGAGGTTGTGGACAGGTGTCTTTTATACTGATAACAAGTTCAAACAGGTGTCATTAATACAGGTAATGAGTGGAGGACAGAGGAGCCTCTTAAAGAAGAAGTTACAGGTCTGTGAGAGCCAGAAATCTTTCTTGTTTGTAGGTGACCAAATACTTTTTTCCCGAGGAATTTGCAAATAAATTCATTAAAAATCCTACAATGTGATTTTTCTGGATTTTTATTTTTTTTTTTCTCATTTTGTCTCTCATAGTTGAAGTGTGTGTACCTATGATGAAAATTACAGGCCTCTCATCTTTTTAAGTGGGATAACTTGCACAATTGGTGGCTGACTAAATACTTTTTTGCCCCACTGTATACTCAGCAAAAAAAGAAACGTCCTGTCACTTTCAACTGCTTTTATATTTTAAGCAAACTTAACATATGCAAATATTTGTATGAACATTAAAAGATTTAACAACCAAGACATAAACTGGACAATTTTCACAGACATGTGACTAACAGAAATGGAATAATGTGTCCCTGAAGAAAGGGGGGGGGGGGGCAAAATCAAAAGTAGCCCTCAGTATCTGGTGTGGCGACCAGCTGCATTAAGTACTGCAGTGCATCTCCTCCTCATGTACTGCACCATACTGGCCAGTTCTTGCGGTTGTTGTTGCCATCCTGTACCTGTCCCGCAGGTGTGATATTCGGATGTACCGATCCTATGCAGATGTTACACTTGGTCTGCCACTGCGAGGACGATCAGCTGTGCTTCCTATCTCCCTGTAGCGCTGTCTTAGGCGTCTCACAGTAGGGACATTGCAATGTATTGCCCTGGCCACATCTGCTGTCCTCATGCCTCCTTGCACCATGACTAAGGCACGTTCACGCAGATTAGCAGGGACCCTGGGCATCTTTCTTTTGGTGTTTTTCAGAGTCAGTAGAAAGGTCTCTTTACTTTCCTAATTTTCTTATAACTGTGACCTTAATTGCCTACCGCCTGCAAGCTGTTGTCTTTTCGACCGTTCAACAGGTGCATGTTCATTAATTGTTTATGGTTCATTGAACAAGCGTGGAAAGCATTGTTTAAACCCTTTACAATGAAGATCTCTAAAGTTGTTTTGATTTTTATGAAAGTATCTTTAAAATACAGTGTCCTGAAAAAGTGGCTTATCATTTTTTTGCTGAGTTTAGTTTTAACTCTTAACCACAAGTTATTTTGAAAGTATTCATGTAAACTACCTAGATCAGCATACTGTTTTAGCCTCACTTTAGTGTGTGAGTTGTCTGACTTCTAAGCAGAGATAACGGACCAAAGCCTCTATTTAATTACTGTGGAGGATATTTATCCAGGGTTAGCAAAATATTTATTTAGGCACTAAACGGTCAAATGCTATTTATTATCTACTAAAGGAACATGGTTTTGCACCTGAGAAAAATATATTGCATGTTTGTGTAAAAAAAATATCAGTGAAGGGAACGGAAATGTACACAAAGCTGCCGCAACTGATTTATCAACACCGACTGACTGCCAGGGAGGAAGCTGTCAGAAATGTAACGTATTGGGAAAGCAGGGCATAAAATCTGTAATATGGGACACACAGAGCGAGAGACGGGTCAAAACAAGAGATCATAAATGTTGTTTGTGTTCAGTAATATTTCAGACAACGAAACCTATACAGTAAAGAATATTGCAGCACATTTAAATATGCTTACAAGGTAACATTACAGGAGCTGTCTTTTTCCCTCAGTGGTCTCTTGATTGTGATTTATTCCTTCTTGTTGCCAATAAAACTGTACAAGTCACTGCCTTCCTGGTCAGTAGAAACCTGTCCCACCGCTTACACTTAGTTCAGGAAGACTTTCATTGGTGTATCTACTTAGTGCAAAGAGAAACGAGCATTTGTAATGAAGACGGACCTCTACTTAAGTTGTCAAAGTTGATATTGTGCAAATTCAAAGAACTAACGTGTAAAAGGTAGCACTAATAAAGGGCTACCTTTTAGCGTCCAGTTATCTTTTGTGCATAAGAATAGAGCACCTATTTCCAACATGTAATTTGATAATAATGCAAAACAATTAACATGTTGTTGATAATTATATACCTTACAGCAGTTAAGGCTTGTAATTTTACTTAAAGATTTATTGCAAACTTATTATCAGGGATAGAGCGATTATCATCCCTGGCCCTTTTTTTTTTTTTTTTTTGCAGATTATCTGTATCAGCATTTTATTTGCCTGATGGTTAACTTAAAAGTGTGCTACTTTGGCTCGGCTACAGCTCTGTCCGTTCCTCTGCTTCAGTTTCTTATAGTCTGACTTAATGTCCCACCCACAGCACTATCTGACTATCTTTTACTGTGCATTACGTTGAAAGTTTCTAATTTATTAAATATTTGCTCAAAGCATTTAAATACAGTTTTGTGTTGCAGTTTGTAACATTCCAAAATCTTAATTTTGACTTAAAGATTTTCATTTTCACTGTAAATGCATATCGGTTCCAAATATCGATTTATCCGTTAACTACTAATGATAAGTATCGGTATCAGCCTTGAAAACCAGTATTGGTCGATCCCTACTTATTATACTGCATTTGTGGTATAATCAATTGCCCCACAATCAATTTTTATTTTCACATACCCTTTAAGAGTTTCCACAATGTGGAGACAGATATTGAAGTGACCGTTTGACTAACACGTTGGAGCAGTTGGACGTGTCACTGGGTAATATTGATATTCCAGCCAAGAAGCAGTCAATTTGTTTTTTTTAGAGATCAATGAAATTCAACAGATGCCTGATTAGTTGGCCAACAAGGTGCTATCAAGTTTGCTGGACAGAATGAGATTAGTTTTCCTGTGCTTCCAGCTCTTGGCAGCCTTAATCACAATGATGAAGTGAATTCAAGAAAATTTTGCTATGCTCTGTTGATGGTGGCGGTCCTTGAATCAATGTACTGCTCGCTGGGTGTTTATGATCTTAGATGCAAAATTTGCCCAAGAACGTGTCTTGTGTCTATAGGATTTGTTCCTTTCAGTTTGGAAGAGTAGTTAAAATGTCTATCACATGATTGATATCTCAATTTTGAAAGACACTCTTTAGGATAAGATACAATGAATGATAACCTACAATGGATGATAACAATGTATGTCTTTCAGCTATACATGGATTTCTCTGCAACATCATCACTGCTTGCGCACGCAACCGGGGGGCAGAAAGAAGACGTTTCGTGTAGCTAGTAGTAGTAGCAGCATAGCATAAGTCAAAATGCCAAGGAGCTGTTGCGTGGTTAATTGTACAAACAGAGCCAGTGATGGGTGCCTGATGTTTAACATACCTAGGGGGAAGCATGCTTTTGCCAAAAAACGGCGGAGGTTATGGGTTCAAGTCATAAGAAGGGCAGATTGGGGTCATATGCAAGAATCAGGCTCCCATTGTATCAATCAGAAAAGTTGCAGCTTGTTCAGTTGTTCAGCTAAGTGATATCTACCTGTCCGGGCTGTAGTACTCGAGTCCGGACCATAGACAGTTAAAGGTCCGGACTCGAGATAAGTTTAGACGGCTAGCTAAAGCTACGCCGATGTTTTGCTAATGTTAGCGCAACAGCGTTAGCCTAGCCAATATTACGACTGCCTTCGGAGTTTCTTATATCTGCGTCCACGTTGTCAACATAAGACCTGTGACGTTAGTGCTCCTTTTGTACCATAATTTTATTGAATGAAATATTAAGCTTCGCTCCTACGAGATGGGTGGGTTTTTATTACGTTACACACACACACACACACACACACACACACACACACACACACAAAGCTAACTGGCTATAGTTAGCCTGTACGTATGCTAGCGGATATTAGCTAACGTTGCCGAGACAGCGGCAGTAGAGTTTCGGCGAGCTAACCACAACAGTGCTGTCACCCTCTCACCCACAATCAACCTCTGCTGCTAAAAACAGTCAACCTGCAGTGATGTTTTGAAATGGAGACACACATATCGTACCTTTTCCCGGAAATCCTGGCCATTATTTTAAGGCATAAACCAACCATAGGGGTACACTCGGGTAACCCTGCTGCTAACATTGGCTATTAGCCTAAAATGACAGTTATAGCCACACATATATATCACAGTAACACTGCAAAATTAAAGACAGACAAACGGATCCAACTAAAATCAAGTTTTATTGAGTCAGCAGTTATATACAAACAATAAGGAAAGCATCAATACTTAAGGTTGTTGCAGTAGCGGACCAGCTCACCAATCTGGCTTTCTGCCCCTGGTATACGCACGCACCCTGTAATGTTTGTAAACAGGAAACCCGTGTATTCATTCATTCACTGCTGTTCCAACCTGTCTTGATATTGTTGACTGATTGTTTAAACCTGTTTAAGACTGCTGCATGTTTCAAATGAAGGGCAGTAGTAGAAGTATTTGGCCACTTTCTACAGCAGAAGGTCCTAGGTATGAAAATGGCATTCTAGTTCCTTGCAGTACAGTTGAAAAGTTGGAAAAGGTTCTGGTTTTAACCAGTTTGAATAAATATTTAAAAGATGTATTTCCATGACTACTGCAATGGTCTCAACAATACTACAGATTTGTGTTAAAGCCAATAGATAAAATAGTATAAATATTTCAATTTTGAAAATGTCAACAAAAATGGCTCTAAAGGATTTTTGGAAAACCTCCTCAGCAGCCGTTGCTATGATGGAGATGCCAGCCAGAATTCAGAATGTTTTGCCTTTTTGTAATTGGGAACAAAACACTGCACCATAGTTGCACAATTTACCTAACTTAACTTAGTCTGAAGTGCATCTTCTAAATGTATTGATCAGGTTTCTTAAGAGTACTCCACCAGTTTAGCATGCAGCAGAACCAAAAATATTGGGCGTTTCTCAATCTGTGTTCTTCTATTGACTTGTGTTCTTGTGTCCCTGTGAAACGTCATCTCGTGTTGCCAAAGTACTGTCCCAATACACAAGTTTGCATTTCACCAAGAACAGTTAAGATTCCCGGAAATGTTCTTGAGACGCCCATTTTACCAAGGATGCATTGGTTGGTAACTTCGCAGCACCCGTATCCAAACATTCATTTCGGCATTCAATGATGGTCGGGTTTCCGGTACATAGACAGCCCAAAAACGAACAATTTTCGCCATCTTATTCATCACTAAATTCACATCTGAGAACATTTTAGGTGAGAAATGAACGGTTTAAATTTCGAATATAGGCAGTCTTGCGAAAATCTTTGCCGAATTGACAATTTGCTCCAAAGTTTTCGGAGCTCCATAAAGTCACGCGGCCGCCAGCTTGCGCCTGCCGGGGCCGCTAGCTCATCGCTCGGACAGTCGCGCTCGGAGACCCCGCTGTAAGCCGGAGGTCTTTTAGACCAGTCCCGTAAATAAGAGGCTTTTATTTCGCCGTTGACGGATTGTTTGTTTAAATATCACAACACATGTCCATCATAAGATTAACGGGAACCTGTGGTTAACTGTCTTTTCGGAGTTAAACTCCACACACACACACACACACACACACACACAGACAGAGGCGGGGGAGAGAGAGATACCCGTTTCTTTTCGGGAGACTTGTTTAAATTATGCCATAGGCTATACATTAGATTTAGTATTTAGTTCATATTTTTTTGGTGTATTTGTTTTCTGATTTATTAGAAGTTGAGTTGTGTGTACAGTGTACTACAATAATATAGAAATGACAATTCCACATAATGCTAATAGGAACACATAGGAAACAGCAGTG
Source organism: Sander vitreus (assembly GCF_031162955.1). NCBI lineage: Eukaryota > Metazoa > Chordata > Actinopteri > Perciformes > Percidae > Sander > Sander vitreus. Next base: position 6,670,286 of record NC_135865.1, read on the forward strand.
CATATGCCTACTTCTTTTTTAATTTAAACTGACTTAAAATTATAGGCTACACTAATAATAGTATGGATCGTGTTCCACTCTTTTGAATAAGTAAGGGGTGTTTAGCTAAACCATAAACAATAAAATTAAAGCTCAATTAGTTTTATTTTTCAACATTGCAATAGTTGTAACATTATGAGGTTTTCTTGTTTTAATACAAAGTGGTTATATTGTTGTGGTTTTTATTTCTAGCTGTTATTTTGGAGCCCTGCAGGTAGCCTCTGTGCTGGGGGTGTTGAGCAAAAACAGGAAGAACGCATCGTCTCAAACTGTTAACAGCGTTTTCTGTGCTTGTGAACTTGCGAGTTCATTCTTCCAAGAACAACCAGCAAGAACGTTCTCCCAAGAACTTTACTTCTATTTTTATCAACAGTCTTGTCTTTCACTAGATCAAAAACAGATCATTTCCAACATGTTTGCTCATTTTATGTGTTTATAATTCAATCAGGAGGGTGCTATTCCCTAACCTGACGTGCCAGATGGTTTGTTAACACAGAACTATCTGAGAAGCCATCATCCATGTTTGGAAAAGGGCAGGCACTATATAGCTGCCAGGTTGATGAACTATCTGTATATCGAGTCTGTCATTGTTGTTTTGAACAAACGGCCGCGGCCGACATACACCTAAACCACGCCCGTAGCAGCAAGTAGCTCCTCACCAGACGCTGATTGGTTCAGTAAGCTGGTAGTTCAGACGCATTACTTAAAGCCTGGAAAAATAGATTTTCGTGTGATATGTGGTCTGGCGATTCTCGTGCTACCGCAGAAAACCAGCTGCCTGCAAGGTAATCTATGCTCATCAGAGGCTGTGACAATGCATCTATTAGGAAACTCAGATTGAACCCTGAAATCCTGAAACTTACTTATTCCACTTCACTATTGTATTCCTGTTTTGGCTTATTGCCTCATTTGGCAGAACTTGACTCATCAGTTTGGCTACTTTAACACCCAGCAATACCCACAAATCCCCAGATATCCTTTTAAGCTCACTGATGATATTTTAAAAGGGACAGTTGGGTGGAAAAACAAAAGTAGTGTATTGACACACCAAAGGTTAGGGGATGTAACTTTAGGAAGATTAATCAAGCAGGAAAAAGGAAAAGATGGCAGCAGAGAGGACAACAGGCATTGAAATGAGCACATGCTTTGATATGCACATTGTGTTTGGTCATTAGAACATGTTAAAGACAACAGAAAATCCTTCATAACTTATCTATACACACGTATCCTTTAGAGGGTCGCAGGGGGCTGTAGCCGATCCAAGCTAACATTGGTTGGGAGGCGGGGTATACCGTGGACCGGTCGCCAATCAATCACAGTGTTGACACAAAATTCACTCTGAATTACATATGGAATATTTAGAGTGGCTAATTAACCTAAGCTGCATGTCTTTGGACTGTGGGAGGAAACGGCATAGCCAGACAAAACCCACGCTGGCAAGGGGAGAGCATGCAAACTCCACTGATAAAAGCCCCAGCGGAAACACAAAATCGGAGTTATAAGAGAAATAATGCATAAAAGTAGCCAAAACAGAATAGTAAAAAACGGATGATAAATGATTGGTTTCTTAACTCCAACTGTGGGGAAATCCTGTAATATTTGATTTTCCATGTCCTTCATGATATTGTCTGCTGAGGATTAAATGTCAGCGCTGTGCCCCCGGCTTTAATGTCTTCATTTGCATTCTTGGAGACCTTACCCTCTGCATCATTGATTGGACCGGACAGAAAATCCTCCTTAAAGGACAACATCTGGTGACTTGGCTTCCTAACGTCGCAGCTCTGGAAATATGCCAAAAATATTCCTATCGGGATGTTGAAGACAAGTATTGATGGTTTGAGCAAACTATAGTTTTATTTCCTTAAGCATGGTAACACCGTGGCCAAATTTAACTTTCCCCCTCCTATTTTTAATAGTTTAGGGGATATAATTGAATACTAACTATGGCCCATCGGCTCATCAGCTGTCACTGAAAGCCTGAGAGATAATGTTGGCTGTTTTCGTTCACATAGTGTGTGGCCCTTCCACTGACGGAGAGAAACCAGTTTGAAGGGTTGCAGAACTGGTCCCTGATGTCTTTATCTTAACACTAATTCAATGCGCCCTTCACGTTCTACATCTTTTCTTCCTGCGGGCTGTTTGTTTTTCTGCTCATGTAGGACTCTCTGCATCTGCTTCTGCTTCTCTTTTCCTGAAGCCAGGTCTGACCCCCAACTTCCAATCTGTCCCTCTTGTCTCTGCCTTCCTTGTCTCAAGGTCTCATTTCTGGGCCAAGGTGGAAGTCATAATGAAGCCATTACCATTCCAATGAGCAATGCCTTCATTTGATAATTGCAAAAAAATGTTGTGGGTTCTCGAGGGACTTTTGTTCAATTTATATCGTATTTTGTAAGGGGGAGATTTTTTAAGTAATAGTGCTGTATGGAAGCAAAGAGGCTATAATTGGAATTTCATAAGAAATTCTAATTTGTGAATTTAAAAAACCCTTAAAAGTAAGCCTTAAATCCGTTATCAGTTGGGCTTTATTCAGTAGGAGTTACATTTCACAATTAGGATTGAAGTTGCTTATACAATTCAAACCCCTGACTCCTTCTCACTGTTCTCCTTTCTTCTAGGCAGATAATTTTTATTTTTTAAATTTGATGCTCTTTATTGAAAGAGAATTTAATTCCACAGTACTTTACTTTCTTAACTCCACATTACACATACAATACATTGGCACGTAATGCTGTGCAGGCTCTACAGTAAGTGTGCAGAAGCACAAACAGTCACGGTGCCATTTCTGGTCACTGAAAGGCAGTTGTAAATGAAGGTGATGACAGAAATTCATTGTACTATGTAATGACATCTATTAATATGCTGCTTATATATATATATATATATATATATATATAATATAAAAAAAAATTATTAAAGTGGCGCGGATTATTTATATCAGCTACTAATACTAATGTCCACCAATTTTTTTTAAATGTATAACAAAAGTACACTTTACATTTCACAGCAACCATTAGCAATTATGTGCAGCAAGAACACTGCAAGGACTGCAAGAAAATTGCTGTTTTTTTTTCTTTTTTAAATGCCTGATAGAAGGGTGGATGGTCTCAGGACCCCCACTACCTGCATCCGTGGTATTTGTTCCTGTTGGGTCATTTTGTGCCCAACAGGAACTATTTGTTTTCCTTTAGTTCACTCCTGAGTGCACTACAAATGCTCCTTTGCAGAAACACCCAGCTTCACACATGTACACACATTCACACCTGAAAGTTGGCCTGTCCAACCGCTGTGTGATCTCTTGGCCACTGAGCAGCACCACTGGAGCATATATGGATTAATGGCCTTGCTTAAGGGCCCGCAGCAGTGAGCATGGGGCAGGGGAAAGTTCTAATCTTTAACTTAACACTTTTTTTTAACCTTTAGGCCAATACCTCCTTTTCACACAGCAATGCTTAAGCTTTCCTACACAGCAGAGTGATAATGTATTCTTCAGATTCCAAGTTTCTACAGTGAAGTGTTTGCTAGTACAGCAGGCATCCTCAGGATGTCTTCTGAGCTCCAGCAAACGTGTTGGTACAGAGCACATGGCTGGTGCAGCGGCAAAACAATCGCTCACCACCACAGAGCACCTCCAGCTTGGTAATGCATAATGAGTGAATGAGCAGCAAAATTGCACCGCCCCACCTGATTTGCATAAATGCAAGTGCAGATGTACCACTGCTCCCACCTCAACACCAGAGGGCTTGTTTAGGGTTTAGCAATGGAAATTACAAAAAAAAAGGTGCAAGCCAATAGCATGGTGTTGTAAAGCATATGTGAAACCAGTGACTTTGTGTTGTCATGAAGACGGATGCCAATGTGAAAGTCCATATCATGCCAATGTCATCTTTTGTCCTTTGCTTTCTTTGATTAATGGGGACAAACTAATGTGGAAATATCAAAGACTTACACTTTGTCATTCAAGTAGCTACATGTCTCAAGGTCTACTAATTTTAGCCATGTTAGCAGCATGGCTGTAGGGATCACAATGGTGGCCTCCCGGTCAGCCCTACACTTTGGTTTAAGCTGACATATCTCAACAACTGTTTTATAGATTGACATGAATTTTTATACAGACGTCCGTGGTCCTCAGGGCCCAGTTTTTCAAAAATGTTTTCATCTGGCTCAAATTATTACGGATCCCATGTTTTGCTATCCAGGATCACCTGATCCATCTTACTTTTATGCCAGTTTTTTAAAGGAACATTGGATTGGATCACTGTGATCCAAATACCAAATTTCAGGATTACCAAATCCTGTTTACCAGAGCTTTACATGGAACCAACAGTGTAGCCTACTGGCTTAAGAAAATACCGCTGGCCACAAATAGCCAGTTTGTTTTAATTTTAAGGAAACCGAAAAAATGTTGTTTACCATATCTCATTAGATGTGACATGCTTCACATATGCTTCAAATATGAAGAAATGTATATATCATCAGTAAACATTGATTTTGTGATCACTTAAAAAAAAATCCTGTTTTTTTTTTTTTTTTATCAAATATATCCCAAACCAAGTTCAAAGTTTTGAATAACCCAAAGGGCAGGTTTGATCCAGATCAAATGTAACATCGGATTACATGGTCTGATCTTAGTTCGGAATCTCCGGATTTTCCAAGATTTGATCCAATCCGTGATCCGAAATCCCACTGGATTACTTTTGAAAAACTGGGCCCAGAGGATGACTCCTACTGAATTTGGTGATCCCCTGACTTTTCCTGTAACGCCACCATGAGGTTCACATGTGGTTCTGAGTGAAACATCTTAACTATAAGCGGGACCGCGATGAAATTTGGTGCAGACATTCCTGCGCCCCTCAGAAATAACTGCAACAGTTATTAGTGATCCCCTAACTATTCGTTGAGTGCCACTGTCAGGTCAAATTGTGCAATACTTTGGTATATGACCTAAAAAATTGCATAACTGATGACATTCAGACCAATCTTGGCTGTATATTGTGTTTAGTGCCAACTAGCAAATGTTACCATGCAAAAACAATAAACTATGATGTGCAGCTTCACAGAGCTGATAGCATTGCTGTACCCTTTAGTCTTGTTTTTAGACGTGTTAGTTTGAAAATATCAGTAAAACTGCACATCTTGATCTGTCCAGTGCTTGCTGTTAGAAATAAACAAAACGGACCGAAGTAGCGGTAAAGTCCTAATTCTGATGCATAAAGTATTTAGTTGTTGCCGGTTTCACCTAAGTAAATGCACTGATATATACTGTACATAATTCTCACAGAAGGCATGTTGAATGTCCTGTGAAATAGTCTACTGTATGTATCAAACATGATCATTCTCCTGAAAACTGACTGGCAAAGAGATTTAGTAATGAATCCATCCGAAATGACCTTGTAGCCTTCAGCCAGGAACTGATGTTTTAAACATCTAGACCCTAACTGACATTGCCCTGCTTTGTTTGAAGTTCTCTCACCTGCTGTTAAAACAACCATCTGTGTTGCTTATCGCTGTAGGACATACTCCTGGCTGGCTGTCAAAATGGTTTCAGGGGGTGGGAGTAGAATCACCTGTGTGTTCACTAGATTGGTTTCATGTCCACACAGGTGTGTAATGGGAATAAGTGTGTGTACATTTTACACGATAGGTGAGAGCATCAGATAATTGCTAGTTATTTTGCTATATATTTCCAATTGAACTGCATGCATTTGGGCAGTTTAAGCAGACTCAAATAATGAAAAGAATAGATGTTTATTGTCATGTGCTCAGTTACAGGGCTGTAAAAGTACATTGGAATATTTGTGCATTGCTCTTAGAGTCAACTCTATAAGAAAATATGAGAAATACAATATATAGAGCTATATAAATATAATCAATAAATATAAAGTAGATGAACAATATAAAAGAAAAAACAGCTGTAAGATAAAGTTATACATTATCGGCCCGGTGTGTAGCTGCCTTTGCGCTGAACACCTAACCTGGTCGGGAGCAGGTTAAGTTGGAGATTAGAGATCAACTGGTGTAAAAGCACCGCCTACTGACCAATCAATACTCGATTGACAACGGCGTCACCATTCTAAGAAGATCAGGTGGAGCTCGTTGCGCGGAGAGGGAGAGAGGGGGAGAGAGGGATGCGCTCATAAAAGTTAAAACATTTAGAGACCGACATCCCCGTTAACATTCCCTGATGGGTATTTTTATGAAATGAGATTTTAATGGGAATGAATTACATATAGGCTATCGGCTTCTTGAGCCATGTGTTCGCAATGCACACATTGGTTTGAATTATGTTTGTATAGTTTTTCTTTGCGATTGGTCGTGCTGTGCAAACACCGCCTCTTTTATGTGAACGTGCGCGCCGCTGGATTGGGAAACCCTGGGTTGACTGAACTAGTTGTTAACCACCGTCGTGACACAGGTTATGCGGGACCGCGGTTGTTAGGGTTAGGTGAAGCCGGATAACTGAAAGAAATCCAGGACATGTTGATCTTGAGTCGTAGTACAGGCCTCTGTACACAGGGTACACCTACCAACTGTAATGCAGCCGCCATTATTGATGTTATTAATTATGCCAGCGCTTTTCTTGATATGGCAGGTCAAAATAACTACAGCCAAATGTGTTTTTAGCATAGGCGTAAATAGGAATATCTATCGTACACATTTATTGTGTGACACGCACGCGCGTGTGAATGGGCACACATAAGCATCCCTATATATATATATATATATATATATATATATATATATATTATTTTTATATATAAAAATGCAGAAGGCAAATTTGTTTTTTATTGTGCATGTCTCAGGCTGTACCACCTAGTGTCATACAGTCTATCCCCTGAGCTAGCTGCAACAGCCTTTGGTGTGTAAAGTAAGATGTAAACAGTAATCAAAGAGCACCCCACATCATCTCCAGACTCCATCTGTAACTTGTAAACAAAATAAGTTCCAGCGATTGGTACAGCTGGGTGATGGCGTCGGATATGCGTTAGCATATGTATTTCAACTTACATACCCAACAACTGCTGAACAACGCCGACACACAGTCCTCATCTTATCCACCACTCTCTCGCCTGTACTACTGTAACTGACCCGAAGACCGAAGTTTTCGTGGCCGGGCCGGCACCAGGCGGGATGGCATGAGACGGGAGGCTCCAGGCTTCATCCATACAGTCTCAACATTTTCCCAAACTTGCGATCTTAAAGAGGCCGGCGGGTCCTCTAACTCTTGTGGGTCGCCACCACTCGCCGCCATACTTGTCCTTTAATGCTGCTATCTCTGACTCACTCACTGGACCGTCGACCTGCAAAAAACTGCATGTAGGCGGAGCTCGGCTAGCTTCAGAGCTAAGGCGGGGCTACAGATTAGGTGTCCCTACAACCCGCGTATCTAACAGTAGTACTAATTACATTAGTTCCGCATTACATTAATTAATTTATAAAGTTTTATTTATTTTTATACTGTGTATTCTCTGTGTAAATTCATGTACCAAACTGAGATGCCCGTACCATTTCAGTTCAATACGAATACATGTACCGTTCCACCCCAAATAAATAAATGAATAATAAAAAATAAAAAAATAAAAAAATAAATATATATATATATATATATATATATATACATACACACACACACACACACACACAAGGACTAAAGCTTATCTATCGACGTATGCATTATTCAGACCCGTGTTGTGGGTCATATGAGGACTACAGTCACTGTTTTTGCTTTCACTGAGTAACAACTTAGATCCAGTTTGCGCTGAGTTTACAGAAAACTAAATTAGCACAGTCTCAAAATATTCAGCCATACTGATAAAAGACAAATTCAGAAAAGTGCAATAAAAAAGACATCAAACATACTGACAATGAAGGACGAGGAGAAAAAGGAAGATAATTTGCCTCAAGACGCGTCAAAGTATCTCTATAAATGTTTTTATGGCTTTAATACAAAAAACAACACAACTTGTCTTCAGACTTTTAAGACTTTAAGACGATGTCCAATAACAGATGTTTTGACAGGTTGTCAAATTTCTCCCAAGGGGAGTATCTATTAAAAGTCGACTGTATAGCATTTATCTCACATCCGAAACCACAGTTATACACAAAGCGCAATAGCAACACACTAAAAAGCTATCCATGTGAGTACTATGTACTATATATATATCTCAAAACAAACATAGGACTGTAAAAGTTTTTCAAGCTATGTGCGCTATCAGCATAGTCATTTTTAAAATGTGTATGATTACTGTAACTGCAAATGATTTCCTTTTGTTCTTACAATTTTATAGTGTTATAAAGCATACAATATAACTACAAATGCTTCAAAGTGGCTTTAAATTGTACATTTATGAATGACTACTTATGTGCATGAAGCCGTGTTATAGAGAGTTTTGAAGGCTTTATTATTTCTTCACTAGGCTTTACAAGAGCAGTTACAACTGTTCACAAAGTTGGCACCTGTCATGTCTGACATTGCATCACAGATTGCCCTTGAATGGCTGAGTAACTCTCCAAGATATAAAAGCACCTGTGAATGAACCTCACAAAGCAGTAAAGCGTAACCTGAACATGAACAGAACTGTGCTGCTATTTGGTGACGTAGAACGCCAATTCACGTGATCAGCAACGAGGCTAAAGCAGCATTGCTTAAACTATGAGGACTGTAGGGTTGCACGATATTAGGAAAATATCTGATTATTTTTGCGACTGTAATGGCAAATTTTATTTTAACATAGTTTAATATCCTACAAGATTCTCTTATATATTTTACAAGAGTTCTGTTATATTCTTTCATTTTGTATAAACTCTAGGACTTCAAGGAGAAGCAACTGGCGTCGTAAAACCTTGAGCCTAGTTATATATATATATATATATATCTCTAACTAACTAACTAACTAAATGGGTTACGAGTGACATTCTCGGACATATCTCTGATGCTGGCATGGCAATAGAGTGACAAGAGACAGACGTTGGGCTGGTTAAAAAGTTAGTCGACGTAACTAACTAATTTAGGCAGAAGGCCTAAAAAGAGAACAAAAAAAAAAAATAGTCTATCAACACTCGAGTTCTTGACTATTTAGAGACAGACTGCAGAAGAAATAAAATAGTTTTGTTTTCCGAAGGTTTGCCGAAGAAAAGAACTAAGCTTTGCGGTGACGACTACATCGAAAAAGATAAGAGTATACTCAAGAAAAGTTTCTGTAAATATGGGGAATGAAACCTCAATGCCGTGCGACGCATCTGGACCCATAGTGGGCGAGATGGTTGGGAAATATGGACCGGACTGCAAGAGATGTCTGTTATATTGGTCAAAAAGATTTGGCTTTCCACCAAATGGGACTCTTAGTACAAATAAGTTAAGAATGCTGAAACTAGATTTAGAAGAAGAGAGAAAAAGCAAAAGGGAAAGAAAACGATTAAAACAGAGGTTTTTTAAACAAATTGAGGATAACAAGGAATGTTTGGTGTGTGTGGATGAAAGAAGCTGATAGCAGAGAGACAATTGCAGAAACAGTTAACTTTGTTAAACTTGATTGAATCTGACAATAAGGATAACAAAACAGAGAAAAAGGAAAAATATATGAATACTGTTACTGATACATTTTCTCCTCTCTATCCGAGTTTAAAAGCAGTGGATCCAGATCTGGACGTCCCGCCGCCATATCTTCCACCCCTGCCGGTAGCATGGAAAAGAATGAGGGAGGCACCAATACCCTGCGACAGACGAACAAGAAGCAGGACGGAACAAGACCACCACAGCCAAGGTGCATTTGCGGATGGTGAATTCTCAGCATTCCTGGCCCCCACAGAAGGAGAAACGGAGAGGGATGACGAAGGCAAAGCTGATGCATTCCCGATGATTCAGGTTGCTGCACCCGCGGGAGTGGGTGTGCTGTACAGACCCTGGACTGAAATAGAAATTAGAAATGCTACAAGTCATCTTCCTCCCTGTCGAGACTCTGGGACATACTTTGCCAAACTTCTCAGAGTGTTCACTGAGACTTTTCTGCCAACCGTTAATGAAGTACGACGCCTCCTGATGCAAAATCTGGGGCCTATGGAATATGCAAAGATCATACGCTGTCTCCCTTCTAATCTGAACCGCGATCCAGTCATTAATCACCCAACCCTTTCCAGCAGACTAAACAATGATTACACTGATGCGATGGAGACACTCTTCACCGGTTTAGAAACCACGTTTCCGGATCGATATGTCACGTGTGACAAACGCCAAGCAGATGAAAGGAGAGGGGGTAGAAAATGTCCAGATGCCAGGGGAGCAGTTGTTGAACTTTGGGAAGCCCATTTTAAAAACACATTTATGGGTGGACTGCTCCTTGACATTCGAGCTCACGTAAAGAAAACCTGCATTGAATGGCAAGATTCAGGTCTGACTGAGATTTTTAGACATGCCAGACACGCTGAGGCAGTCTTGGATGCCACAAACGAGAAAGTAGAAATAAAAAGACGACAGGACAATGACAATGCACAGCTGACTCTCCTGAAAACGGTGACGACACTGTCCCAAGAGGGGAGAGGAGCTTACAGAGGCAGCAACAGAGGTGGATTCAGGGGCAGGAACAAAGGCAGGGGGAGAGGAAAAGGCAGAGGATGTGGCAATCTTCCGGCAGTAGATAGGGATGTCTGCTACAACTGCGGGGAGAAAGGACAAGAATTCATGAAGAATTCAAAGACCAGCACGGCGACCCTCATCAGTATGCAGATTGACAGGAGGCGGGGGAGAAACATGGTCGTGGGATTGACAGACTGGAAGACACGGCTGCACCATTTAAGGAGGGTAACACACACACACACACACACACACACACACCTCTTCATGCTTGCAACGAAGACATGCTTTTTTCGCACGCCACAAACGCCTACACCTCCCCCACACGATAGGCAAATCATATTAGACACAATACAGCATATTGACAAACAATTAGCAGAGAATATGTCAATTTATTCAATGTATCAGTCTGATGTCTGATGGATTGTGCAAAGATTCACAATCCCTATGACTTGTGTGCACACAGATCCTAAAGATTCAGAGCCAGAGAGGAGTAAAATGCTCATTCTTACTCTCACCCGTGTGTCCTGTGAACTTATTAGGCAGAGATTTGATGTGTATTTTTGGAATAGGAGTAATTCCTACCCCCACTGGCCTTAAGGTTGTGCGTCTTGATAGAAATCACTCTTTGAATGACATGTTTTTGTTAGAATCAAAAAGCAAATATTCGTTCACATTTCTTTGGGACATTTCTCTTTGTTAGACAAATAATCTCCTGACTGAAGCAAAACAAGTTGTGTCACCTTTAGCAGTGCTAAGGGGGCCACAAGAAATACATTGCATTTCTTTTGTATCACTGGATCCGGGCGAAGAATATGTTAAGTTCTTAGACCAATCTAAGGATGAGCTTGAGTTATCTTATGTCTACTGGCACACACACACGTGCAGTGGCTGTGGCCGAAAGTTTAACACTCAGTCCGGGCTCGAGTTTATTGCAGTACGTCGACGACATATTGATTGGAAGCTCCACCTTGGCGGCTTCTCGGGACATTGTAGGATATGCTCCACTCACTCTGTTAGTTCCACATGCTGTCTCTCTGATCCTACTTGCGCAAAAAGCTTCACATTTGTCTGCAGCACGATACCTAAGATATCACACATGTCTGCTCGATATGGCTAATGTGACAGTTAAACATTTCACTGTACTTAACCCAGCTTCTCTTTTGCCTACACCAGAGGAGGGAGAACCACATGATTGTCTGGCAGAACTGGAGCAAACATGCACACCTTGTCCAGATCTTTCTGACACTCCATTGGAAAATCCAGATCTCATTTTGTATGTAGATGGGTCGGCTTCTCGCTGCCTAGAAACGGGTAGGGTTCGCGGTAGTTTCTGACACAGCTACTTTGATTGCTAAATCTCTCATAAAAAATGTTTCTGCACAGCCGGCCGAGTTAATTGCATGTAAGTTGGCATGTAAGTTGGCTGACGGTTCATCTGTAACCATCTACACGGATTCCAGGTATGCTTTTGGGGTGGTGCACGACTTTGGTGCACTGTGGAAACACAGAAATTTCCTAAAATCTGATGGTAAGCCCATTCTACATCAATTGATCAGTGATCTCTTAACTGCCATCCTACTACCAACACAGGTAGCTGTATGTAAATGCGCTGCACACACAGGAGCATCAGATGCTGTCTCTAGGGGTAACGCACGTGCTGATGCTAAAGCAGCTGCACACTTGCCCCTATCACTTGACACCTTAGCTCACACTGCAGAAGAACAAATCTCACTTCCAGAGTCTGTAACGGCTATGCAAACGCATGCTACATCACAGGAAAAACAACAGTGGAAAACAATAGGGTGCACTTTTAACACTGGCATCTGGCTAGGGCCAGATTCTAAACCATGCTTCCCAAGACACTTTTTCCCACATCTTGCTAAGTTGACACATGCGGAAGATCATGTGTCGAAAGGGGGAATGTTAGCAGCTATCACGCAGACATGGTTTACAAAGGGTTTCACGACATTTGCAGAACATTTTTGTAAAGCTTGCATTATATGCGCGCAACACAACATTGGCAAAGCAGTGAAGGTAACACAACAGGCAGCACACCAGCCACCAACAAGACCATTTGAACATCTGATGATGGATTTTGTGGAGCTAACACCATCAGAGGGGAAAAAACACTGCCTCGTTATGGTGGATATGTTTTCTAAATGGGTGAAGGTGTTCCCAGCCACAAAACAGACAGCTTCAGTGGTGGCAAAAGCTCTGACAGAGATTATTCCAAGATGGGGTATTCCGAGCCATGTGTCTAGTGACAATGGAGCTCATTTTGTTCGTTTACCATCCGCAAAGCTCAGGCGCAATAGAACGGGAGAACAGGACATTAAAAACAAAACTAGCTAAATGCTGTGCAGACACAGGCCTTCACTGGACAAAGGCTTTACCTCTGGTTTTAATGTACATGCGAATGCGTAAGCGATCTTCCTCCAATCTCAGTCCGTATGAGATTTTGTTTGCCAGACCTCCTTATGTAAGGACAGAAATGCCCAGGGCGCCGCTCCCAAACACAGCTCTATGTGAACACGAAATGTTGACATACTGCACTCAACTTTCTTCTGCTCTCTCGACCATAAGAATTCAGGTTTCAGCAGGTCTGCCTAAACCAGCGGAAGGACCGCTGCATAAGCTCAAACCTGGGGATTTCGTGGTGGTCAAAAACTTCAGAAGGAAGAATTGGCAATCCAACAGGTGGCAAGGACCATTCCAGATTCTCTTGGTCACACACACTGCAGTGAAAGTCGCTGAGAGAGCTACGTGGGTCCACGCATCGCACTGTAGGAAAGTCCCAGATCCAGGAGAGAGAGAACAGGTTCTGTCAGAAGCAACAAGTGACAAGCAGGTCACTGCTGAGTCACCAACCGGAGAAAATGATTAAGAGACCAGCCTGACAGATGGCGTTTCTGTGCTATCTCTAAATCGACAGGGGAAACTGGAGTTTCTCACTGTTTTTCAACACATCAAAGGACCTACAATACTGGTATCGTACTGCTAATATTCTTTGCAGCAGCAGGAGTGTCACTGTACATTCCTGAAGAGCACATACACAAAGCTCAGGCACTCACAGTACATTCTTTGTTTACTGAAGAGCATCTGACATTCCTCTGAGAATCAGAGCAGAGTGCTCAAAAACAAAGGCACACACAATCAGGAGCAGAGTGCTGTGAAAACACACAAATGGAGCAGCTGGACAGAAAAAGGTTGAAATGGTATCCTCCGAGGAGATTCGGAGGTTCCAAATTTGTAATCTGTTTATTCTTCATTTCTGCATTTGTGGTTTTTGCATTTTTGATGTTAGAAAAGTATGATAAACCATTGATTGCTGTAACCATTACTTCTAACATTTCTTCTCCTAATGACACTGACACTCAAAAACACACTAGGAACACTAGTGAGGAACATAGGGGGGGGGAACGACGAGTGACGCGTTCAACACTTCCCATGTCAAGGAGTAGATGGCGTTCAGAGTACAACAGGTACCACAGAGCAAATGTTACTATAATGGTTAACACGACGACTACTCTTATGTTTCAGCCATGCGATTATTTGTGGTGCGGACACGAGGAAGCGGAGATGGGAGGAGCAGAGGTGTATGTATGCATGCTATATTCCATTAATAGAAGACTATGGTTTTAAAACACAAAGATGACCTGTGTGTTCCTCGTGGAATCAGGCTGTTTGGCATACAGGTGCTGCTAATTGGGGCTATGAGGTTCCTAATGACAAAACAAACTTAACTGGCAGACTATCGATCAAGAAAGTAAATTCTTCTACACCAACAATATTGTTAACATTGAACAATGCTCAGTACACAGACCAAGGCTATTTTGTTGTGTGTATTAGGACATTAGGGAGAGTTCCCTGTGGACCTTTTTACCTTGAAGTAACTTCACCTTCCACATCTGACAACACACCACATTTGACTCAGACTTTTGAAAGTTTATCTAATAGATGGAGTTCTTTTTCTGATGGAAACGATGAATTCTCTACTAATGTATGGCTTGGCCTAGTTAAGAAATTTACGCGTGATGTAGGTTAAAATGACTCTTGTTATGTTGTCATGTTTGTTCACTGTTTACTCACTAACAGAAACAAGCTACTCCAGTAAAACCACACTTATTGAACTTAACTGAAGCTAGCTGTGCTTTGACAGCTCTTAAAGATGTTAGAGGCGAGGGGGGTCAGTATTATTTGGCTTCTTATCAACCTTCACCATGTGAGGGTTTTGCGAATCGCTCCGTGCGTGCGCCAAATGGTACTATGTTCACAACCAAAAATGAAAAAGCGTCTGATAGCATAGGACATTTTCATCACAGCCTTATGAATAAATTTGACACATGCCTTATGCATTGAAAGACATCGTCGTACGGGTTCTCAGTACTTGGGTGTAACCACGGGTTGCCAACGGATTCCAAACTGTACATGCGCGACGGGTGATTTTGATGTTAGTGCATGTCTCCACACCACACCGGGTTATCTTAATGCTTCTGTACTGAACACATCTCTGATTCACATGATGCGGTGGCCTGATGATTCAGGGGCAGGGTCTCTCGTAGACTATGTTTGGCTTTGTGGAGATTATTGGTATCAAATTTTGACTCCGCTGTGGGCAGGAAGATGTAGTGTGATTTATTTGACTCCTTCAATCACTGTAATGACTACTCTTATGCACACGACACACCATTATCCCATGTATGTGCCTACATCTGATGGTTCAGTTAGACAAAAGCGAGGAGTAACCAGCCCAGGTAATAAATTCACAGCAGGGTTTTTTCCGTGGTACGGAACAGTGAATAACGCACACAACGTAGACCGGATTCAGGAAAGTCTTGAGAATTTGACTGCAATAATGATTTCAGGATTTGGCGAATTACCTCCCGCAATAAAAGCTATGAGAAATATGCTTTTGCAACATCAAATGGGACTTGACCTTTTGTTAGCTGCTAAGGGAGGGCTCTGCCACATCATAGGGACACATTGCTGCACATTCATCCCAGACATTGAAGGAAACATCACTGACACCGTTCACCACTTAAACCTACTTCTGACTAATCTCAAAGCACAGGACGTCTGAAAACTATGCAGGATGGGACTGGTGGGCTTGGGTTTTTGAAGGGGGGTGGAAGGCTTGGTTAGCAAGATTTATCGCACCGATAATCACTCTGCTGTTTGGTTTCCTCATCTGTGTCTGCTGTATCGTTCCACTAATCAAGAAAATGATTTCCTCCATTTTTATGGTAAATATGGTAAATATGAAGCACTGCAGAACACTGAGTCATCTGATTTGTTCCGTCTTTCTGGGTATGATAACAATGCTGAGGACACTGCTTCTGATACTGTGTGAAACTGATTAATTTTGTTTTATTCTTTTACTTAGAGGTGATGCTTGCTATTATTTAAAAAAAGGGGTTTTTGGTACCTTTTTCAAAAGAAACATTTAAGCAGTAGACATGTATAATGCATAAGTTTAAATCTTGAAAGTAAAAGTTGGTTTATGTGATTATTTCAGTAATATGTTTGAATCCTTAACAGTAAAGTTTGTTTTGATCATTATTTCTATAACATGTTTGAATCTTAACATAAAGTTAGTTTGGTGATTATTTCTGTAACAAGTTTGAATCTTAAAGGTACAATTTATTTTGTGTGATTATTTTATAATCAAAGGGGGAAATGTAATGGCAAATTTTATTCCAACATAATGGTTTAATATCCTACAAGATTCTCTTATATATTTTACAAGAGTTCTCTTATATTCTTTCATTTTGTGTAAACTCTAGGACTTCAAGGAGAAGCAACTGGCGCCGTAAAACCTTGAGCCTAGTTGAAGCTATTCTTTGTTGAAGCTATTCTTTGTTGAAGCTATTCTTTGTTGAAGCTATTCTTTGTTTTCAGAACTCAGTCTCTCCTTTTTAGCAGATAAGGGTGAAGAGGGCCATAACATTTGAACTGTGTCTCCTTTTCTGTCTCCTAAGCTACACAGGTGTTTAGGCTAAGTTGGGAAACAGGAGCAGAGGTGAAGGTTGTAAAGTCATTATGACTGTTTATGGTGTTTTTTCATCTGTGAACCTGCTAAAGATATCCTGAATGGGGGTGGTTTAAGTGAGTTTGTGCTATATTGTTATTATTATATAGATGTATGGATTTGTTAGCTTGGTCAGAAGACCCTTTCAGATGTGCCATGAGTACCTGTGAAACTGTTTTCTCTGCATTTGCAAATGTAAATAAATACTCAAAGACCAAACTTTGGTTTTATTCTCAGTAAGTCTTTATTAGTTTCAATTCTTGTGTTAAATCCACACTCCTGCTGCTAACAAGAAAACTTCCACTACACGACAATGCGCTTGCGATAACGGTAGAGTTCGCCCCAACAACAAATGGAACTATGGGTCGTTATGAGCTGCTTGCACAATCTACCTATTCATTTTCTGGGTGAGGACGGTCTGGTATCAGTGATAAACTACGAACACAGCTACAGTACGTATGTGGTCCAAATAATAGTCCAACATATCAATCATCTGACACTGTTTTTAATGAGTGATCCTACCTTGATTCTACTACTGAAGCTCAACAGGCGGCAGTTATGGCCTGAAGCACAGACAAATGCCGAAATGGGAGGGGTTATATTGAAATCATTATAATCTCTCCTTTTTACCTAGTAATTTACTGCAGGTAAATAATCAGAGGAGCTTCAAATTCATTTACTAGACTTCCATGTTTCTGAGATATGTTTGTTTTTCTATTTCAAGAAAATCTATCCATAGGAGACGGACAGAGCAAACAGTTTAGGAGTTAAGGCACCAGAGGGAGAGAAGGGTGAGGAAAGCATTAATGGGCTATTATTTTACATACAAATACCAAATGTTGGTTGACCACTTCTCTGCAGTGCTTTTATAATCCAGATGTTCCAAACATTATCACTAACACAGCTAGCTGTTTGATACTGAAATTTGTCACACGCAAGGATGCTTGTTTATATTGACTGCGAGGTATTGGTAATTCTTCTTTTGCCACGTAAATGGTTCACTATTGGAATCCATTGTAATCACAATGAATTCAAGATAAGTGCAGATGCAAAAGAGCAAGCTGCACATTTTTAGGAGCACCTTTTTAAGCCTATGGGGGTTTGATACTTAAACTGCATGGAGTGCAAAATGTAGGCAACAGAAAAAAATCAAAGTGATGCTAGAACAGCCTTTGAGCTGTTTTGACACCACCACACCCAATACTGAAACCAACTGGCTCTGTCAGCATTAAAGACTTTAATGCAGAAGTTTTGTTTACTTTTACGATCAGGTACATTTATTTGTAGAACACATTTTATACACAAAGGTTATTCTAAGTTCTTTACATAATGTATTACAATAAACATACATACACGCAAAAAAAGATAGTCCATGATGAGTTTTTAAGGTCCAATCAAAGGGAGTTAGGAATGTAAAGGTTTTTAATCTGGATTGAAAAGTGGTTGAAGTATTTTATCTCTTGGCAATGTGTTCCAGCTCCTGTACGTCACCGTAACTAAATGCTGCTTCTTCATGTTTTAATGCTAAAAACAGCCCTCTACCTGATGACCGGAGAGGTTAAGAGGGCTCATGTGCTAAAAGACAGATATGTATTTTGGTCCTAAGCCATTGAGAGATTTATAGACAAACAGCAGTACTTTAAACTCTATTGTGGTGTTATGCGTGCACTTGTTTTGCTCTTTGTTAGGACTCGAAATGAGCTGGAGTTTTCTGAAAGTTTTTTTTTTTTGGGGAGACTTAAGAGAAAACCATTACACTAATCTAACCTGCTGGAAATGAAAGCATGGATTGTTTTCTCTAAATCCTGTCTGGAAACAAATCCTTTGATTCTTGCTATGTTTTTAAGATGGTAGGTATATAATTGATTTGACATGGCTGTGTAATCTTGGACTCAAGTTACTTTAACAGTCGAGATGAGCGCTCTCATGTGCAAATATCCTGGTTTAGAGTGGGGCAATTTTCTGTAATAATTGATGGCGGTCTGCACACTGCATCAATGTGGATGAGCACAGAGGCATGGTGTTGTCCAACTAAGGCACTGCTGTCAGTAGTCAGTAAGGTGCTGTTTGGGAACTGAAGGAAGTTGCAAGTCCATGATCACAGCCCAGAGTTTTCCATCATAAATTATGCTCCCAATGAACATTCAAACTCCAAAACATATCCTCCCCACAGATTTAGTTGTGACACGGAACCACTTTATAAGCCCTGGGGCCTCATGTATAAAAGACTGCACAGCTTTCATAGCAGAAGATGGTGTACGGCCAAAACTTGAAAAGTACCTACGCACAGAAATATTCACATGTATAAAACCGGGTGTACGCCAGTTCCTGCGCACCTTTCCTTTATACATGACAATCCACGTGAAATTGAACGCACGTGAACGAGCCACCGACCCCGCCTTGCCTCCTCCCATAAATTAATATGGAAATGACTATAAATGCGCCGGGTAATACCTCTGCAGACGAAAAAAAAACCTTCACCGACTGTGAGGTTGAGGTGCGAAAAAAATGTGCTGTTTGTAGTTTTGTCATCTTGGATAAGCAATACAAGAAAATGCCCAGAGTGGCAAATGGTGACCGGGCGGTGAATGCACCGAACCATGGCAGAAATTAAAACAAATGTCGAACTGGAAATCAAGAGAATAGTGGCAGCCCCACAGCAGTTACCAAACATGCATCTCAGTGTCAGTCCAAATTACGCACAATAAGCAGTTTGAACTCACTGATGTAATGCCTTTTTATTTTCTAAGTGTTAGTAGGCTCAGTGAAACTGAGTCCAGCGCGAGGGAGACCCTCAGAGGAGGAGAGGTTAGTGAGGCCAGCGTCTCCAGTGCGGTGACAGTGCGCACGGATCCGCTGCGCCACGCATAGATGAAATAATGAAATAGTAAATAGGACTACAGTAACAGAAATATGTGCAGAATTAAGACAGTCAAGACGGCCCAGTGTTTGGTGGCCCGGGTTCACCTTGTTCACTTAATAGCCTACAAATCATCCACAGGATCATTTACACATCACATGAGTTTGCCCACCCGGCACAGCGTTTGTTCCTGGGGAGATGGACCCGTGCGTCCCGCCTCCTGTGCGCCATGGATGTCTGAGCCTCAGCAACTTCAGACTCACAGACACTATTGCATTTTTCCGTGCTGATTTTTTTTGTTGCACAGTGAGTAGATATTTCATCTATGGTTGACTGAAAGTATTTTCTCTGGATTTATCATTCATTTCCCGTCCTCATGTTCAACACAGGTTAAGTAGCCTGCGAATTAAACAGTTAATAGTGTGAACGATGTGAAACATTATCCACATAAATGATCAAACTTTTTGGCGGAGTATTGGCGGATATAATTATGTTTTTTCATAGACAACGTCACAGACGTATGCCGTTAAGTGAAGTGGAAACTTTATTTTGTAATGTTTGGTGATTTTTTTTGGCACTTTTCATGGAATTCACCACGTTACAGAGCCAGTCAAGACTTTGCGGACATCCCGCACATTCTCACGTCAAGTTAATTTTTTATACATCACAAAGCAGCATGAAAACCAGCGTACGCAAGCTTTCAGTGCGTACGCAACGTTTACACATGAGGCCCCAGGTGTTAAAGAAAAGTAGGAAAAGTAAACAAAATAATAATCTTTAAAAAAAAACTTAACCGTCCTAGTGGCGCTACAGGAAAAGTAAGAGAGGATCAACCAACATTGCCATCCACATGAACTACCCTATCTCTATGTCCATCTATCTCTATCCTTAACCAAGAGTTAGCCATGGGTCCAGTCTCACTGCATGCAACAGGTTTAATTTAATTAATCTGCATAAATGCACACAATTCCTGGGAAATACATTTTTTTAATCTACCAGTTTTTACTGATAACACTTTTAAACAGCATGTTAAGGTTCTAAAGAGGCTAATATGCTTTTAAGTTAACGGTTTGGAACAATTTGCTGTCCGACCCTGAGTATTCAGTTGTTCATTGTAAGTTGTCAAATTACAGCTGAAGAGATATTAAAGGTATAATGTAAACAATATTAAATAGATTTGTTCAGGTGTTATGCTTTTTTTAATTTATTTTTTGTTGCTGTACAAGCATGGGAGCCAACATCCAACGCTTTTATTCCACTTTGGTCTGGGAGGAATGCAATTAATCCTGCATCGATCAGTCCTTCATTTAGCCAAGGCTAGGTAGTTTGTAATATTTGTGCTTTGCCATGTTCTCATTCTTGCACTCAATTCATTTTTGATCAATAGGCTATTAAAGGCCCCGTTCCTGAGGCAGGACTAGTTTTATTTTTTTGGGAGGTCGGCTCTGGTGTTGGGATGACTGACACGAGGGTGAAAAGAAAATTTGTTTGCATCCAGGTAAGCAAGAGTGATGTAAAGCACCGGGTGTCAAGTTGAAGTTATCGATTCCTGTTATACCTGTCGCTAGGTGGCCTTTGGCTGGTGGGAGGTGAAAAATGAGTCACCCTGAGGTGAAAATGGTCTGTTTCAGGGTAGAGCGAAGGACTGAGATCAGTGCTAAGTGAAATGCTCAGCGACAGAAACAAATTACACCCTTTCTTTTTTTCTTTCTTTCTTTCTTCACAAGGGTCTATCATTGATCCCTAAATGAAGTTCACCAATGTGGGTGGAATAAGTCAAAGACCATTACAAATGAATATACTGTAAGTACACTTCCTCATTTCCTATCAACATGTTTTATGCTAATAATAATTCCCAGCCAAACCGTTCAGACTGGGCTGTACTTAAAATAGAACCTCCTTTTCAAATTCTACACATCTACTCAATTTCAGCTCTAATATTACAATAATAATAAATTAGTCATTATACCATTCATCAACCATTTGCATTAGTGTTAATTAATTATTAAGATCTTGTGAATAAGTTTCAAAAAAAGTAACATGTAATACCAGTTGAAGATGATTCATTTTCATTCACAGGGCACTATGATTGTATCAGGGGCCGATGTTAGGAAGCAGTGGGATTTTTATAAAGAGAATGCAATATTTCATTTACCTCTTTAGGGAAGTGTCTTTTGTTAATCCAAATAAAGGCAAGAGTGCAGTAATCCCCAAAACAGGGATACTTGTACCCCAGAGGCTTCTTCTGCAGGGGGTAAAGCCAACGATTGTGAAGTATCTTAATTGAATTGAATTTTTTTTTTTATTTGCGATTTGAGTGTATTTCCACCATTAAAGTAGTTAGTAACACCTGAACACCACGTTAACTTGAGAGTGAGTTAGAGAAGTTGAAACAGTTGGTTACAAATAATGGAAACGGTTCAACTAGCTGGCAGTGATGGAAACAGTTTGCTAAAGTTAATGGATGAATGGTTGAAGTAGTAAAATGAAATGGATAAACAGTTTAAATTAGCCAAGAGTAATGGAGAAATTGTTTAAATAAAAAAATAAAAAATGCGTACAGGGTTGAAATTGGCTAAAATTAATGAATAAATGGTTTAAATTAGCTAGAGAAAATGATAGCTGATTGAAATGATAGCTAAAAGTAATGAATAATTGGCTAAAAGTAATGGGTAAATGGTTGAAACGTCCAGCTTCTGTTACCCCAAGTGAAAGTAGAACAAAAACCTGACCACACCGAACTAAACATTGACAGAATTACAGTATATGCCAATGATATTTTTTGCTAAACAACTGCTAAACAACAACCAATTTGAAATCAACAGAAATGAACACATTTGGAACATGACGGGTGGTAAAGAGCTACTTGACCTCATCTGTAATGTTGGTACATTAAACCAAAAAGGCCTGGGAACCACAGACCTACAGTACTGCTCAGCCCTCCCAGACTGTGTGCATATATTGAATATAAGGCACAGATTCAATGCCTGGGATGTGTTTGTTTGTTTGTTTGTTGTGTGTATGTGTGTAACTCTCACCACAGGCTATGACTCATCAAACATGTTTGACTATGTAATAAATAGTCATTAAACTATGTTTGATTGGCAAAAATGTCTAGAAAGCTCCCAACCATCATTGAGTTTGCACATTTGTGCTTTTATAGTGTCCATAATTTTAGAGATTGCCTATAAGCGACTACCCATAAATGAATAATACAGCACAGATTTCTATAATTTATTCACTGTATGCCACCTCACTCCACCCCCACCACCCCACACATACACACACATACATCCCTTATCTCTGCACCCCCTGCTGGAAAAGACTGAAATGTTCATATTTGTCCAGCCTTTAAGCTACACAGGACTCGGGAGCAACACCAATCAAGAATGTGTTACTCACTTGAGGACTGAATCCTCTGATAGCATGTTCTCTAAAGTCAGTCTGGTCACACAATCTTTCTTCAGTCCCCTACATTTGCCCTACCATCAAACAGAGCAAAAGAGTGTGCCTCATCACTTTGGGGAAATACAGGTTTTTGCAGCACTCCTGTGGTCGGCGGGTACATTTTCCAAGGGAGACGGTGAATGTGATTGAGGTGTCAGCAGCTGGCATCTTTGGATTACAGAGATTGTGGGAGCAGCAGTTGGTGCCACAGCCGGTAATGGAAGTCTCATTTTCCTTGATGTAGAAAGGCGAGACCTGTCTGATAGCCCTCAGCTTGATAAAAAGCCGGCTCGGTTGCTTGGGGATTCGGCAAGAAATATAAATATTCTGTCACCAAAACTAGGACATTTCTAATCGAAACCAGAGTTGCATATTTACAAATTTTAAAATTGTCTTTTCAACTAAGCAAAAACATGGCTTATGTCACTGTTTTCCTACGGTAGGATTTTGGACATTTCCTGTCAATGACAACAGATTTCTTGGTTTGTGAGGAATTGTCTCGTTTAGAATTAGTTGCATGTGCTCTACACACACAAAACAAGCCAGATTGTAAAATAATTGACAATTATGTACTTTAATTCTAAAATTTGATGAAACATAATTGAGAATGCCATTTTGTTGTACAGTATGGGAACACTGTTTAGAAGACAGGGCTGCAATATCCTATTGAAATCACATAGCTATGGAACATTAATGGATGTTGAATATAGCCTACTGGTCCCAGTGCATCACTGTGCACCTATAAACAAAACTAGGTGTACCTACAGTAATATATGGCTGGACCATGTATGGTCAATGTGTGCTAAAGAGTGAGTGTACAGGTCCAGCTGGTGCCATGGCCAAATTGTGACAGGGATAGTCAGCGGTAGTGTCTATAATGTGACTATAGATATTAAATGTTCATCTGTAACGGTCCCAGTAATATTTGTTAACATGTACTAAAGTAACAAGTCACATGACATGGCAGTGATGGAGTACTCGAGTCCTGTTCTGTGGACTTGTGAGTCGACTTGGACTCGCATACCGATGACTTAGACTTGAGGATTTATGAAATCAGACTTGAGCATTCTCGGGAGTTGGATGAAGTTCTACCTATACGGGAGTTGGATGAAGTTCTGACTACTTTTATGTATAATAGGCCGTGATGGAGTACTCGAGTCATGGACTTGAATTGCTATGCTCTGGACTGGTGACTCGGACTCTTTGGTGACTCGTACTTGGACTCTGACTTGAACACTGGGGACTCAAGACTTGACTCGGACTTGACAGTTGGTGACTCGACGACAACACTGACATTAAAGATACATTTGTGACAAAACAAAATCGAGGACTGCTTTAATTTAATGAATTCAACAATGTAATTGTTAATTACACAACACCTAAAGTGTTGTGTAATTAATGTAAAAGCTTCACCCCATGACAACTATGAACCACAGCCTCAAATGAGCTGCTCTCCAACTACAGCTTAATATAGTATGCCAACCAATATATCAACAAGCTGTGTAGAAATCGTTCACCACCACGTGACTGTGTATGTGTGTGACATGGTGACGGCCACTTCAGTGTTGTCAGACACACGTTTTAAATGTGTTTTATACACTTAAGATATACGTATGTCTGTGTGTTCCTTAGCTGCTCTCTTGGCCCTTTCCACAAAGTCTCCCACTCAGACATGCCTTCAGGCAAATAGCATGCAATATTTACTTCAAAACTGTGAACATAACTGTGAAAAAGAACTAGGAAAAACAGCTGTTTCTTACCTCTCCATCTATCTCTTAATTCAAGCTCATTGAAGCAGGAGGATGAGACACTCATTTGTCCTACCTGTCATCAAGCTGTTGAATTTTAAATGCTAGATCAGATCTGCTAGACGTGTCGACGTAGTTATGTTTAGGCATGAGGAGTGGGGATTAGTTAGGGTTAGGGTAAGAATAACAGGGTAAGCCAATCGGAGGCAGAATAAGGCACGTCCTGTGACGTCGACACATCTAGCGAATCCAATCTAACATCTACCCTGTTGAGTGGGCAACAAAAGTACACAGAATGACCACTTAATGGTAGCAGTTTATTCTATTATTTTGCAGCTGTATATATAATGTTGTTCACAATGTTAAAGTTAATGCAACTCTTTGGTGTGTTTTCGGTTTGTATTCTGATTCCATCTCATTGCTATTGGTCTGAAAAATGTAGCTGCATCGCATGGACGCAGAAAATACTTTTAACCATTGTTATTCAGTGTGCAATGTATATACCACAGTGGTATTTCACTGCTGATAACCATGGCAACAACACAGATGTGTCATGCTACATTACAAGTTGACTCTTACTTGTGAAATGAGTTAAACTGACTAAAGACTATAGTTTAGTCTAAGTTGCTATATTATATATAGAATGTTTCCATAAACATGATGCATCAATAAAAGCAACACCACTCTTTTTGTGGCAATCTTTTACACCATCACATAAATTATTTCTTTGTCGTGCATTATAGCTTGTTTAAGTTATTAGAAAGTGCTTTTTCCATGAGGTGTTTTAGGTTATTTTTTCAACCCCCTCTAAGTTTGTGTGTTTGTGTGCAGTTTGTCAGTGACAATGAGTACACAGGCTTGAGTTTTTGCACTGGAGGTGCCAATTAGCTCTTGGAGACGGCAAAAGAGCACAAGTTGGCTCAGCAGTAACGAGCTGCTCCAGCAGAACCTCTCTGCCTCCTTCTCACTTTGTCTCACGCTATTTTCCTTCCTCCTCTCCTCTTAGTATCTGCCCGTTTTTCTGTCACCTTATTTCTTGCTCCATTCCTGCCAACCCATTGCTTATTTTTCTCTTGTCATTTATTTTTTCGTATTGCCCACCTTTCTCCTTTTTGCCTCTGCTCTTCTTTGTTATTTTGTGTGGGCCCTAGCTGTCTTATTATAGCACTCTGCTTCCAGCAGACTTCTTCTTTTCTCTTTCTTCCTCTGTACCTCCCCCCCCCTCTCCCCCCCCCCCACCTCCGTCTCACCACTCTCTCCTCATTCAGCCTCTTTCCCTTTCATGTTCTCTTCTTACTGTCCTTCATGCTGCTTCCCTGTTTTGTTTCTACAAAAATGCAACCAGTAAGTCAAAGTCTCATTTAATTCTTAGTTATGGTTACGCTAAGATCAATTGTCTTGTGTCAAGCAAGGTGACAGCGTACAATAACTCTTTTTAAAGAAATCATCTCACTTAATGAAATCATCCACATGGATCAGACAGTCAGAAGGGGATATCTATGCCATGCACAATCTTTATTTTTTTGAGGAATGGCTTTTACTCCAGTCTCACTTCATGGCTTATTCTGTATTAATTTTATGAAATTGTTAGCCCTGTCACTTCATGGCTGGCTGAGTGTCCTGGTAAAATTTCTACCTGGGAGTCTGTCCAGTAAATCAATCAGAGTCCTTCAAATCTGGCATATCTTGTCTTCCAGACCCAGAAAATTGACGTCCTTGGGAGCTATTCAGTCAAGATAACTGACACATCAAGACGGGGGTGTGCCGGTGAAGTGCTCTGGCTGATTCTACAGGTAAAGTGCTCTTTGATGACATGACTATTTGATCTTTAGTTTGGCTTCGGACCTGTGCAGACAATATATGGGTGTGATGGCTCTCCTCATAGGTGTATATAGTTGTAAAGCAACAAAATTATTATTTAGTCTCTCAGTCAAGATTTGGTTACAACTCTGGACTAATGCAGGATGGGAAACATCGGATTGACATTGACTATTGACTCAATATTGAATTTAAAATGTTGATTAGCTGTGCATACTGGGCAATATAGACATCTCTCTGTTAATTACAACCATCAGGCATTTAGCCAAGCCATAGTGTAAATAGTGTTTTTTTATATTTGAAAACGTACAAAAGGAATCTGAGGGAGACCATTTGAATGGGCCAGTTGCAGCTGATGAATAAAAATATGAATTGTTTGTAGCGGTGTGATACACTGGGGTGTCAGGTGTGACTGTGTGGCAAGAGCAAAAGGTTTACAAGGCTCACGGATCAGATAGGAGGGCCATTTGGGGCAATTTCTACATTGAGCAAATCTCCATTTCATTCTGGATACTTAATAGTTGAAAGATCCCCTCCACACATGGTTTAAGACATATGAACATATGCTTTTAGTGATACTTTCCACATAATCAATTACCTCATTCCTTCTTCGGTACACCTCCCGTGTTAAAAAAGAATCCAGAAACCGCTGGACACAAGATGCTTCACTGAAAAGTCCATTCTCAGTGTACAGTACGTGCACTGGAGGTTTCAAGTTTCCACTCTTGTACAATATACTGTAGTTTTAGCCTTTTGCACAATTTGAACTGCACAAAACAAATTGCGGTGTTTCAGCTTGAACACCTCTCCTTGCATATTAAAATGTCCCTTGTGTTTTAAAGTACAATTCCCTTTACATATCCCCAACCACATCAACAAAGGTGAGCCATTGCATTAATTCAATAAGCCCCAAATATGCTTGCTTATTTATGTTAATGTTTCACATTTTCAAATCTCTTTTGGGGATGAGCGTTTCTGATTTTCCCTATCTTGCCTGCAGACAGCAGGAATGTGGGACGCATGTCATTCATCTCGGTTGGTGAATACATTTCAAAAACTAAATGGATGTTCATTCCCACTGATCCCTTCATGGCATTAAATATAAGCACCTTTCTGCAATTCACTGAAAGCATCCAGGCAAGTAATGGAGCAGCTGGTGCGTCACAGGTTATTGGTCAAAATTAAAAACATTCTGCCGTCTTTGTCATGGTGGCTGAATCTGACAGAGACTTTTGACTGGAATGCACATAATTTAGTATGAAATTAATTGACAAGTAAGGTATTATAAAACAAACTGAAGCTTTTAACCAACACCGTGAAAAATGATAAAATAACATTAAATCATAAATTCAGATGCCAGCTACAAATAGACAATATACTTTTAAATACAATAGTTGTTTTCCCTGTATCATGAGGTAATCGATTATTTTATGAATGAAAGTTGCCGAATAAAGGCATGTCTCTCACACGGATAATTATCTAGTTCTTATTGGTTAGCCCTTTGGCTAAGACAGGTCAGATGTGTCCGGTTATAGTGTTAGGTTCCTTAAAAGTAATGCACCTGACAGACAATCAGAATCAAGAAATCCAAGTGGCCATAGTTGATTTACACTTAAGACTCACACAAAAAGTACTTTAAAATAAATCATATATAAGGATAATAATAATCCCTACAAAGTTATATTTACCATGGCATTTTAGTAAGTTGAGCATCAATATTGGACCATCGCAATAGAGTGCGACCAAAAGTATCACAACATTGATAAAATACTGTGTTGAACCAACTATACAGGGTGTCCCCACCTTTCACCCAGTGTGTTCTGGTATAGACCTGAGCACTCGCTGCCCTGAAGAAGATAAGTGGTTTTGAAAATGGATGGATGGACTTTGTTAGAAATGTTTTTTTTGGATTGAGAGTGAAATCCATTCAGACACATTAGTTTACTTAGTGCTGTCCTTCATCGTTGAACAGTCCAGTGTTTGTGGCAGGGGGAATATTTTGTTCCAAAAACAGTCTGGGCCAGAAAATAAGTTTTGAAAGCATGAAATCTCAGTAATTGGCAAAAAACAATCACTGCGTTGCTTCTGATCAACAACCCACACATATTTATGCTAGTCATTTTGAATGATGGGTCATTACAAACTGCATTTGTTGGACTCTGCATAATTCTATTAAATGTCTAGTTCTGCTTATTGAACTGCTGAAGTATAAGAATGCTATGCTGTGTAGAAGAAAATGCATGAAACTTAATGCCACTTTCAACGGTGATATCCACAGACTCCCCTTCACTGTTGGTATGTGTCAGCCAACGTGAAAGTGTGTGTTAAATAGCAAATTGTTACCAAAAAGCAAAGATAAAGCTGACTGTATGGAGCCTACAGTAACTGGTAGCCTATTTTGCCACAGATCCCAAAATTGAGTACATTCTTGAAGACTGCAGATTTGTTTACAGAGAGATATTATTGGGTTTTATGACTTTGCTGTTGTAAACATAGCTGCTAAAACCCTAACCCTAATTTCAAAGCCTAAAAATAATTCGTAGACTCTATGGTTGCATTCGTGAAACACAATGCACCCCTGGCCAAGCAGCAGCAGCGGCGGCAGCGACACACTGAAATCCATCACAATCTGTCTCTCTGTCCCTCATCTTCAGCCACATTCACTATTCCCCAGGCCCTGCCATTGCCATTTTCCATCCATCCACCAGATGCCCTCAGACTTTTCTTTCCTTTCCCCAATACCTGGCTGCCCCACCCATCTACACACCTGTTCCCACTTTTCCTCATCAGCCCTGCAGATACCTGACCTTTCCCGCCCAGCAGCATCTCATTCCCTCATCATCCTTTCAGTTCATTTACTTGCTGCAGTTCTGTCCATTCCCTGCCAGACCATCAAAGTTGCCACGTGTTTATTGCCTTTGCTTTCTAGCATCTGTATTGTTAATTGACAGACTAAACCTGAAACCTGCCCATAAGCCCCCATATACCTTCATTCAATCACTGAACTGATCCGGTCTGTCTGCTTTGTCTGCATTGTGGGTCCAATCCCCGTTCCCTAGATTCACTGCATCGTGACTTTTACGCCGCCTTCCCACTGGCACTTGAAATCAGCTTCGTAATATGCAATACGCCCCCAGCGGACGTCGTACTACACTGTTGAAAAGCTTCGGAAGCGACTCACAAAAATGGCGGAGAGACTCAGACGACTGATAAGTGTCTGAATGTACGATTCTCTATGACCTCTCTTATACAGATATAAATAGAAAGGCTGCTGCGTGGAGAAAAGTTGCCCAAGACGTTGACATGTCACGTTGGTTAAATATGATATAGCGGTATAATGTCAATAGTTCGATGTCTGTTGCTAGCTAACCAATTAGCATTAGCAGGTTTGTTTATCAGTACCATAGCAACGCTAACTTCCGCTGGAATTGTCGGATGGGAACCAAGAGTTACATTTTTTGAATGCATCCGGATGACCAACTGACACGATTCTTTTTCGCACCACACTCGTTCGGACCCGGTTCGGACCCATTCGCATGCAGTCTGCGAATCTCCATAGGAAATAAATGACTTCCAGACATTTCGAAGCCATATCGGAGCTGATTTCAACTGCCAGTGGGAAGGCGGCATTAGACGTTATTGTAAGGGGAAAATTCTTATTCACAACACTTTACATTATGGACAGCATGCTTACAGAAAAACAGAAGTACAAACATAACAGAATGACAAACTATAACCCAGACAAAGTTGCACTGATGGGTTTTATATGAGTGTTTTGTTTAGGGCTGCAGGCACCAGGCTTTTGCCATAGCGAGCTCTTTTGTACCTGCGTCCAGAGGGCAGAATGGTGAAATGGCGGTTGAGTGGGTGTGTGTTGTCCTGTGCTGTTGTGGTTGCTATGCGTGTGATGGCCTTGAAATTGAGCTCTGAGAGTGTGGGTGTGGGGAGAGCGATTCATTTGGCAGCAATGTTGGTTACAGGTATGACTTTGACCGGGTGTGTGACAGAAAGCATGTGTAAGTAATGGCTGGAACAGTAGAGCAGGATGGTCAGGTCAATACCCTGGTACAACAGTGGGAGGAGAGAGGGGGCGACATAGAGTCCTCTGACAGAAAGCAGTGCATCGCAAACGGACGTTTGCAGTCTTGCAATTGAAAAAACATTCACTTGTTCAGATATTGATTAAAAATAAATCGTTCAGCCGTAACAGCAGGTGCCATTAGCTAATTTAAAACTATGAAAGGGGTTACTTGCAGTGCATTAAGGGCCACAAAACAGTGCAGCAGTGTGAACCTGCTCTGCTTGGTCTGTTCTTGCTGTAATCCCTGACGTCAAACGTATGACATGAAAAGCCATGGCTCAAACTCGCGGGGTTCTATCGGTCAGATAAAATGAAGGGGAAATCCAATAACTGTGGTTTAGCCTGAATTTGATCTGTGGCTGGTCAGCTCATGGTAGTAATTTAATTGCAAATGTCTGTGTGGACTTTGTGTGTTTTTAAATGTACTATACAGACATAAGTGTAAGTGATGGTTTTCTCAGTTTGGTGATGTTTTTATCTGAAATGCCACCATTTTTTGTATTCCTCCAATGAGACGAGGAAACGACAGTCAAACCCTTAAAATTCTACCGCATCCTTTTTTACAGCTATTATCGCTGGCCTTTCATTCAGTGTTGTCTAATAGCCGTGAAAATGTGATTAAACTTCATTATCATTTTTCAAAGAAATTTAATTTTGAGATCAAAGCTGACACGATGAGAAATAAATTGGACTGTTTTATCACTCTGATCTAAAGCAAGTTATCTGGGCACTTCATCTATACACCACGCTCAAAACCAACTTGTGTAAAGGTTTAGTTAAAAAAATGGAATTGGAGTGAATGTCCTCTGCTTCTTAAATTAAATTAGCATCCAAAATAAAAATCTGTATTGGCA
The DNA here is from genome assembly GCF_031162955.1 of Sander vitreus. Classification (NCBI taxonomy): domain Eukaryota; kingdom Metazoa; phylum Chordata; class Actinopteri; order Perciformes; family Percidae; genus Sander; species Sander vitreus. The sequence goes on from NC_135865.1 coordinate 6,701,731, forward strand.
AGCTGTGCTGCAGGTCTGTCACTTTTTCAGATTAGACTTGTTTTGTCATGTGTGACAAGAACAATGCAAAACAAATGTAAACCAGATGGGACTTAAGTCTTGAGAGCAAACTTCTTTTGTAGTTTGTTTTAATCAATTAAGGTAATTCAGTTTTTTTCTAAACTTGCACACTGTAAATAAAAAAAAAAAGAAACATATCACCTCCCAATTAAGATGAGAAGAGAAGCCTTCTTGGGGTCCAAAAGAAACATCTTATAAGTGACGTATACAGTGTCTTCACTAGTCTCGCATTGCCAAACCTATCTCCACAGACGCTCTGGGTTGTTTGCATTAATTTAAACCAATCACAATCGTCTGGGGGTGGTGCTAAACTCTGGACCCAGCGAGCGTGGCTCTGCGGAATAGTCTTGGAACTTGTTTTGGTGGAACATTTGCAACCTGCAAAAGAAAACATAAATATTAAAAGAACTGTTCACACATTACAGTAACGTGAGCTATTTAAATTAGCTGGATACATGGTTAAACGCCATTTGCTCTTCCCAGTGTATCAGCGTGTGTACTTTGTCCACAGCAATCCCACCAGTCGCTCCCAAAACGTTCCAATTAAGAGAGTAAATGCCGCGAACCTATTTTTGTAAATCTTTACAATCATTCCCAGAACCAAGCAGGCCTGCCTTGTTCCATGATCGCAATTTTCTTCGTGTAATTTTCAGCGTGTAGCTTGCTAGCTCAAAGTCTGAACTACTGGCGGCGCCGGATGCTCCGGCAATTATCTAGTGAATGAACAATCGTCGATGCAGACTATATCTTTACGGATCCCCTAATGAGATTGTGTTTTAACAGTATGAAACATTAAGAAGAAAGGAGAAAATATTAAGGTTCTCCTTTTTGGTGTTTTGTCACTTGCTTCTTCTCATGTGGTTGCTTTACAGGCTCTCCGTCTTGATGCCATTTCAAGGCAGACAGCTCATCAAGATAAGTGACAAACGTTGGTAACTTGACCAACAGAAGGGAGAAGGGCACTTTTTAAAATGCCATTTCAACCCTAAGGCAAAAAAGCTTCATATTGCTTCAAGCAAGAGGCAGTTGCTTGTGTTGGTGTGCCACATGGCAATGGGAGGAATAGGCACAATCTTATATTTGCTATGCTCTGTGATTGATTCCCATGTGGTACACAGATTGCATAATGAAGCTGGACCGTGAAAAACCCACAGATGTTATTGTATGCCACACTGCCAGTGGTTGGCAGAAAAGCCTGCTGCTTGAATGGTGAGAGAGAGAGAGAGAGAGAGAGAGAGAGAGAGAGAGAGAGAGAGAGTCAATGTGCCATGCCATGTGTTGGTAGGACAGGGGGTAGATGAAGTGTGTAGGCAGACAATCTGTGTAGAACCTTATATCTGTGTTTACCTTTCTCCCACCTCCTCTATTTGTGCAATGCATAGATAAGCGCATGTTACGTTTTAAGAAGGTAAGGCTTTAGATGTTAGTTTATTTAAAAGGGGACATGCAAAGCGCAAACACTGTTGCCAACCTCGTTACTTTCTCGCAAGTTTACAGGGATATTTCACCGTTGGAAAGATGAATATATCTTTAAATTGGGTCACTTATGTAGTAGAAATGTGAAATTATTTTTAGAAATTGGTGGCTTCTAGGCTAAGAAAAGCCATAAAATGTGTTTTTGGCTCATGTGGATGAAAGACACCAAATCCCTGAATGCACTTGCTTCGCTACTTTAGCGTCTACTCCCAAGCCACGCTTACCGTTCACAGACAGACAGTGAGACAGTCAACTCAATTTTAGTGTGTTTTATTTTGTTATTTCAACCATATACACGAAACAACATTTCACCGTGGCTCAATTGGTTACACATTTAAAATATATAAAAACGACATACGAAACAGGCTACATTTAGTGCACACACATGATATGCTCCGTAAAGTTCCGCTAACACATAGCTACTAGCATTAGCGCTTGGTGGGCTGTATCACTGAGTATAAAAATTTGCGTGGAATGTAGAATGGTCGGCATTTAACAGTCACAAACTCCACCAGCAGTTAGCAGTTAGTTGGATACAAGCACCCCCATTTCTGCACCAGTCCGTGTTAACACAGCCCACCTCCACTAGTTATACTCGGCGACAGAGCAGCCGGCCAGGTAGCTGGATAGTCTGATTCAGCAATTGTTTCCACAACAACAAAAACACAGCAGTCTCTGAACTCGCATTGGGAGTTCCGTTAAAGTTGGATGTAGTCCAGTTTGTTGTCTAATGAGCGGACACTTGTAAGCAGGATTGATGGAACAGGTGGCCGACTAGCGTTAGTTTTCCACCGGCAAACTCATTCAACGTTCCCCGCTGATGATGTCCCTTTACCGGCAAGAGGCATCGAGCAACACCACTGGTCTCCATAGCAGGCGGGGAAAGCTGTGTTGAGTATTCCGTCTGTAATAAAGTGTCCTACATATTCTCCGATCTGTACCAATGTATCCAGGTGGTACACATGTGCGGTAGTTTGAATGCACATAATTGTTGTAAAATTTCCTTCGGGGTGAATAAATCTATCTATCTAACGTTTTGATGCTGAGAAGCCACTAAGCTACGCGAGGATTCAAGATGGCTGACACTCGTTTTGGTTCGTGAAATTTCGGAGAATGCCAACAGTCCAACCCCCTATGGGCGGGTTGGAAATATGCGGAAGTAGGTCTGTAGTCCATTGCCTCTGGGCAAAAGATCTTCCGATGACGCAAAAATCGTCGTTTTACGTCATCGGAAGATTTTTTCCAGACCCACAATACAGAGATCTCTCATCTCAGGGGGACATGAGGGAGGGAAGCACGGTCATTCGAAAATACTACAGTGTTTCTACTGAGACAAAGCTTAATGCTAAATCGGTGAAGTATCCCTTTAAGCAACTTTATTTCGACCTTTAGGGGAAAATTGAGATATATTGTAGTCTCACATTGCAGCTTTAACTTGCTATTGTATATGTGTAGAATCACTGAAAGATAACAAACTTACCTGAAAACGGAGAGAACCAGTAAAAGTGAGGGAATGAATAAAGACACAATGTTGATGTTCTCTAGCATCTTTCTGAAATACACCTTTGTTTAAAACAATTCATCAGTGAAAATTCCCCTCTGTATTAATCTCATATTTAGTGTTTTTATTTGTTATAAAATTATACTGTACTTATAATGCAGTAGGTTTTTAGTTTTCTTTGCATTCTCTTTTCAGTTGCAGTAGCTTATCACATTTTTACATTATTTAACATTTGAAATGGCTTTCAGCAACTAAATCATTTAATTCAACATTCTAGTAATGTGTGTGGGCATGTTTGTGTGTATGTGTAAGAAAGAGTGAGCTATGGATAATTTGGCCCATCTGCATCCACACACGATTGGAAATTTTGAGCATCTTTTTAATTAGATGTTTACCGAGCAGTGCAGCCATTTGTGAGCTGAAGCGTTGGATCTGCTTGGCTGTCTATCCCGAGTTCAGCTGCAGTATGTTTTAGACTGCGCTGACAGCTTGTTATCCGAACAGCTCCTATCTAATCTCCCAGCTCGCTTCTTATCAGTGTGAAATCTTGCTGTATTTAATCCTCCATACCTGACTGCATTCTCAGCAGGAGATATAGCACGGTGCACATAATTCTGCATTTTAACACATTTCATGTGGATCTTATTTTTAACTTCAGATGAAAGTAAAACCACTTCACATCACAATTTTATTCATAGCGCTGTGTCACTGATTCACCAGCACAGCTGATGTGGTCCAAACATTTCCAATAACTCCAGGGGTGTTGTACAATAATACTAACTTATTTTGGTGGAGAGCTTCTGTGTCTTCCACTGTGGTCCTAGATTTATTTTCATGAATGTTTCAAAAAACGTTAATTCAACTCTGGAATGTTTAGTAGGATTTCCCAAACTGAATAAATACCGCACATATAAACACAAAGCTGCTACTTTGCTAGCTCAATCGTCATAACTCACATATCTGCTGAAAAACATATTTTTTCCATGGCAACAAAGTAGCTCGTTTTTTATTTTTTGCATTTTAGGCCTTTCAGCTTATACATGAAAGGGGAGAGAGAGAGTTGGAATGACATGCAGCAAAGGGCTGCAGGTCGGAACCGAACCTGCGGCCGCTGCGGTGAAGACTGAGCTCTGTATATGGGTGCACACTCTACCAGGTGAACTACCCAGGTGCCCAACCAACTAGCTTTTGTGTCCGAACTTCCCATGTAAGCTGTTTTTAACATAGTGCCATGTCACTGACTTACCGGCACAGCTGATGTGATCCAAACATTTCCAATAACTCCATGGCGTTGTATAATAAGCATTCCACGCATTTTTTGCTGTTTGCACCACAATGACTGCTGCTGTATAAGAACGCTGTGGTCCGCTTACGTAGGAGGTCGGGATGGGTGGGTGATAAAATGCAGCGCTTTCAAGACCGGGGTGCGGAGCTCTGTAGCCGGCGTCACTTGACGTAGGATTGTGTACGTACATTTTCGTACTATGTTGTTTTTGAGTATGCGTTGTCCACTGTGGTTCCTGATTTATTTTTATGAATACAAATGTTTCAAAAACACTTGTTGATTCAACTCTGGAATGTTGACATGGAAATGGCAGAGTCATATTTTTTGTGATGAGCCTGGTTTGCTCAAATAGCTCTGGGTGTGATGTCATGCTGATTTGAGCACGTTCTAAATGTCTAGTTGACCAATCGGATTGTCTGTCTGGTTGGAACTACTTGTTGTACAATGTTCTTTGTCTACAAACAGTCCCTGGTTATTGTCTCTGTAATTAAAGGGAATTATCGTGTCTAGACAGAAATTGTATGTGCGCCATTAAATCAAGCTTCAAAGCAAAGGCTGAATGCTGGACAATGCTCCTAATGAATGTGATTCACAGAGTCACTATAGCCCTGAAAGCGTCTGATGATACCGTACCATTAGCTGTAATCAGACCTGAGCCGGTACACCATTGCTGACTGCGCTGTGCAGGTGATACAGATTGAAAGAACAAGATCCAGAGGCTGTAGTGATAGGGATTTCATCATTTTACCACTAGTTATTGTATTGTACATTTACTAATGTGTACAACTGTTATAAGTGCTGTTATTGTTGTAAAGTGATCGTGTTGTAAAGATGATTGTGAGGCAATCATCCCAGATTGTGAATGTTCTATCCTCTGAATCACTGGGTTGAGTCATGTGAGATTTTTGTTGACACTTAGAGAATATGTAAAATCTCATTATTTTGGTTGCAGTGTTGACCATATCAATTTCACAACCAGTCAGATAATCATAGTACTGTGGCATAAAGCTTGATGGAAACTGTATTCTTTACTTAAGAGCGAAATGAGTGAACAAAGCTACTTTTCTTCAAAATCCTTCAAATGTATGTACAAGCACAACCAATGTGCTGTGAAAATTAAGAATCAAAGAACAGAATATTTTACTCAAGGACACGGTGTGAAGCAAGGATGCTGTATAAGTCCTGCATTATTCAACCTGTACATAAATGAACTTGCAGACCAGTTGGACCGATCAGCAGCTCCAGACCTCACACTCTTAGACACAGAGACTAAATATCATCTCAAGATTATAATCTTTCAAAAAAAAGACTTTGAATAACACCCAAATTAAACACACACAAAAGTATACTTACCTTGGTCTGACTTTATCTGCATCAGGAAATTTCAATAAAGCCATTCATTCCCTCAAAGAAAAAGCATGCAGGGCAATGTATGCATTAAAAACCAAGCTGTTCAGTATTAACATTCCAATTAGAATCTGGACTAAACTATTTGATAGTGTAATTGTACCGATAGCACTATGGAAGTGAAGGTTGGGGCTCACTCAGTAGATTGGAGCATCACTCCTGGGACAAACACCTGAAAGAGACCCTACATACAGAATTCTGTAGAAGAATTCTAAACGTTCAAAGGAAAACCCCAAATAACGCTTGTCGAGCAGAACTGGGACGTTTCCCATTACTGCTAAATATACAGAAACAAGCTATTAAATTTTGGACACATCTTAATTTAAGCCAAAAAGACATCACTTCATTTCAAAGCACTAAAAACCAAAGAGCTGAATCCTGAAAACAGTCCCCTCAGTCAGCTGATGGTGAAGCTAACAAACCAGGCTCCCATCAGCACTGGTTCAAAACAACACAACACAACAGAACAAAGCAGAGTATGAATCATTCAAAAGATCAATATTTAGAACATGGGAAAAGTTAAACAAAAACACAAAGTAGACTAAATTGTTATTGACTCTTAACAGAATATCATTTGGCTGGGTATCTGCACACTGTCAGAGATCTAAAGCAGAGACGGATCCTGACTAAATACAGGCTCAGTGACCACCAACTGGCCGTAGAGACAGGAAGACTCAGACAGACATGGTTGCCAGAGGAGGGAGGGAGGGGGGGAGAGAGATGGCAATGGCTTGAATGAAACAGTCGTTCATTAATATAAAATATTATACTATGGCTTTAAAATGGTATTATCTTAGAGTGCGGATCAGGGCCGCATTTTTCTGTCCGAGCCCGGCCCGCGTCCGACAGAGCAGTAACCGAGCCCGACCCGAGCATGACATGCATTAACATATTTTTGTCCGAGCCCGACACAGTTAAAATCTCTTTTTTTTAATTTTTTATTATACTAAGGACACATATACGTTTGTTTGTGTGGAAAGCCCACTTTTATTAAGCAACTGTAGGACATTCGGAAATGTCAACAGATGAGCGCATCAGCGTACACGGGGCAACAAGTGCACGTTAAAAAGCTGTTTAATTTATAATGTTCAATGCCTTATCACGTTGATGTGACCGAGCCCAACCCGAACATCATTTCTAAATATCTGTCCGAACCCGGCCCGGCCCGTCGGGTTCCGCCAGGTTCCAACAGGTCCCGACGGGTCCCGACGGGCATCGGTTCAGGTATCCATCCCTAAATTATCTGAACTCTGAAGACAACCATGTCTTCTACAAGTTATGGTCAAATGTGCAGTAGCTATTTGCAAAAGCTATGATTAGAGGAATTCATGGGCCAAACATTTTCGGAAATGTGGACCCGGACGCGTGGAGAACTGAGAAATGTCGGTGTGCGTGTGATAGGCAAACCTACATCAGAATCGGGCACCACCTTTTACGTCTGTTCTGTTTTATTCGAGTTTTGACCTTCTGTTCAAAGATTTTACAAATGGCTCATTGGCGCTCACAGCCTGACAGCATACGAGCGATCCAATGAACCGTGCTGCATATTTAACAGGATCCACCAGCCTGCAACATCTCTGCTATAAACTACACTCTCGTTGAGCCATTCAGTCACTCTCAGCTGCAGGTCTGAGTGTACAGACAGCCTCGATTATACGCACCATTGGACAATCCGCAGCATTTCAGACACTGCTACTAATGATAATGAAGGACCAAGCACTCCTGTCTCCCATTTCAAGCCCCTTGCCTAATACTCTTTAACTTGCAACATTCTTGTCACTACATTTTCTCCAGATCAGCCCAGGAGTTTCTTAGAATGCATGATTATTCACTCTTAACCCTTTGTAAAGTGTTAGAAAGCTGCACACATTTTTTGTGTTAGCGGGTCAAATGTGACCCGTGATTTAATTCAGCCCAAAACATCATATAAATAATCATAAAACAATGATTATTATCCAGTATTGTTTTTCACCTCATTCAACTTATGTATTCATTTAAATGTACACTCTTTTAAATGTTATTTTTTGGCCCCATGAACCTTTTGATCTTAAAATCTCGTTTTTAACTTAAAATGTTTAAATTCAATCATATTTCCAAAATTGAAGACAATAAGTAATTATGTTATCTGACTATAATAGACTAATATTAGAACACACCTCCAAAACTATTTGCATGTGGGTTTTTTTCAACTTAATATGTTAAACCATAGTGACATCTGTGGTGTTACGGGTATAGATTTAGGAAAAAGGTAAGTCTTTTAACAATAATACACATATAATGAAGAGGAGGGTCCAAGTGACCCAGATGCTCAAAAAGAGTTATTTAAATAAAAAAATAATTGACATTTAATGGTCGTCAATCCCTTATCACACCCAAGGCAAAGCACCAACTGAGAACAGCAACCCAACAGGGAAGGGTGTTTGCTGGATGGGGATTGACAAAACACACCTGGACGCTAACATGGGGCTGGGGCTACTTGCCGGGGTGTACAGATCCTGGAATGAGGCTACAGCGTATGGGATGCTGAGTCATGCCAGAGTATATTGCATGCTACCATGTCACTTCGGACTTTTATGTGTTATCCTCTGTTTCAAGAGTTATCTGCTTTCACATTCAGGAAACAAGTGTTGCTTGCCTTGTGAATGACAAACTTGCTCCTATTAGGGATATTGGAACAAATGAAGCTCAGCGTAAATTCTTTCAGGAAGACTTCTAAACTTCATCCACCTCTCTCTCTTCCTAAAACTGACCAGCTGTTTCGAGGGGTTCACTTTTTTCCATTCCAATCACAGCATGGCCTCTCTGCTTTAATTCTGTTCTTCTCTCTGCTGCTGTCAGTTGTCTTTTCAGGCAAAGCGTGCAACCCTCCTCCTCCCCTTCCACCTCCAGTCGTAGTCACCCACGGCACCCTGGGTCCTCCTCCGGTAGACTGCTCCCGTCGGCTCCTTCAGTCCGGTCTTTGGGCTCCTTCACCACCAGTGTCTAGACTCTATCAGGGGATATGCCTTACTCATAGCTTCTCTACCACTTATAAAATTATTTTTATAACGATGGAGTCTAATCTCCAAAGACTCTGTACATTTCATATTATGCAAATGTACAAACAAATCTTTGCATATTTGCAACGAAGTTTCTCCTGATTGAAGTAGGTGGAACACTTGCCATACATGTAGCCTCATTTCAGGATCTGAACACCCCAGCAAGAAGCAACAGCCCCATGTAAGCATCCAGGTGTATTTTGTCGCTCTCCATTCATGTGTGTGTGTGTGTGTGTGTGTGTGTGTGGTGTGGTTGGGGACCTTTGAGCCAAATTTCATCGACAAAGCAGCCCACAACCGCCAATATTCTCTAAACCGCCAATATTTGACCTGTAACACCACATATGTTACTTTATTTTTTTTTGAGACATTTACAATTTACTAAAATTCTCACTACGTCTGTTGTGTTAGAATAGCCATGTCTGAGGATATCATGAAGCATTGTTCCAATAAAAAAGTAAATGGTATTTTTTACACATCTGAACTTGAAAACGGGTCAAACGGGCCTAACGCAATATAAGGGTTAAGTCTTTACAAGCAGCTGTTATGATTGTCATTCCTGTTAAAACCTGCAAAGACTTAGGCCTATGTGTGACGTAGAAAGTACTGACAGCTACTCAATAGAGCAAACCTTTGCTTTTCTCCAGCAAGAAGAGAAGCACTCAACAATCAGAATGGGTCACTTGAGGGCACTGTTGCATGTTTGCCGTCTGACTAATTAATAAGAACGGTGACATGATTTGTGGACTGCTTATGTAAAGTGAACATTGCACTGAATGTTGCATTGTTCCTGTTGGCTTTGTAACATTCATGTACTGCATTTACTAGCATGTACTGTGTTGCTACATGCGGTTCTGGAGTGATCGGTATAGGCTTATATATATATACAGTATATATATATATATATATATATATATATATATATATATATATATATATATACAGTATATATTAGTTATACTTAACCTTTTTTCATTAATACTTGATTGCAATGTTGCAATGTTACACAGCTCTGTTTAGACTTAATGCTCGTTTTTTTTATTTGACAATTGCTTTGCCAATAAAGAGAGATTATTAGACTTAGACTGATTTTTTTTTGCTTTTTCATACAACTGGAAATTAAATGAAGCTCAATCTTTTAAATGATTTAATGATTATAAGTGAAGAGCAATGGGAGAACTCTTAAGTTTTACTTAACTTACTTGCTCGAACAAGAGTTTGGCTTTACTCGTAACATTACAATACGATAAGCCATATTGTCTCCCTGAGGATACATTTGTATTGGACATTTGAGAGAACACACACCATATATCTGTATACATGTACTAACAAACTACAGTTAACATTCAGAAGCACACACAGAACACACACATACAGTACACACCAAGCATATTAACGGGGGACGGTACACCACCGTAAAAAACAAATCCAAAAACCTATTTGAGAAACATTTATACATGATTTTTGACATGAAATGATGAAGGCACATTCATTGTTTTCAAATAAGTCTAGAATAAGTCTAGAATTAACCCACACTGAGAGGCTTAATGCTATTTTTAACATGTTAGCAAAGGTCTATCTTCAAAGAGAGAAAAACCACATTAAAATCCAGCATGATTGAGAGCATGCCATAGATCCTGAGTATGATCTTTTTTTAAATTTTTCAACCCTGTCTTATTTCACTACCAATAGTTTATCCATGCTCAGTTTCTAATTCTATGTTAAAGTGTAACTCTCGCCAAAATGCAACCTAGGGTCTTTTTGTGAATGTACCCGGGTCAAACTTTCATTTAAAAGCATATTTAGGACGGAAGCGCCACTTTTAAGATGTTCCGTATTTTCGTTTTTCGGTCAAATGGCCTTTTGAATGGGAGTGCTAGGGGCACTTTTATGATATCCTCAAAATAGCTATTTTTAAAACACTAAGAAGGCTCGACACAACATGAAACTTTGCTTGAAGTATGACCAGGGTCTCTACACCTTAACGAAAGCATTGACAACATTGTCTGTGTACCCTGAGTTTACTAAAAAGAAAGGTTTTGAGCAACTGACGTTAGCAGTTGTTGTTTACATTATCCGCCATTTTCCCAGTCCAAAATAGGCGATCTCCGAATGCGAATGAACGGACTCCATAGGAGGAAATCAACTACAAGGTCTATATTGTGTTTCACTAACGACAAAACAACGAATTATCCGTGCATTTATATGGAACTAAGCTTTAGGAGCTTTCCATCTTTACTCTCCTCCCTCGACTATTTTTAAACTGGCTTAGTGTTTTAAAAATAGCTATTTTGAGGATATCATAAAAGTGCCCCTAGCACTCCCATTCAAAAGGCCATTTGACCGAAAAACGAAAATACGGTAAATCTTAAAAGTGGCGATTCCGTCCTAAATATGCTTTTAAATGAAAGTTTGACTCGGGTACATTCACAAAAAGACCCTAGGTTGCATTTTGGCGAGAGTTACGCTTTAAAGCTAATGGTTTTTGCTAACTGATTTGGTTGCCACTGTGACAGTGACAGTATAGATATATATATATATATATATATATATAATTTTTTTTCTTCTTTTTTTTAAAGCATATCAGATCATTTGTGTGTTATTTTGTTTGTGCTTTATAGCAATAAGGTTTTTTAGAAGTGAATCCATCCATAAACCATATAATCTGCAAGAAAGACGTATTTACAACTATGTATCTCTAACTAGCTTAGCTGTGTGCAATCAGTTATGCATGCTAGCACAATTGTCTCATCAACTCACAGCGCACCCTAACACCCTTGCATATTAATTCTGGCTATCAAAACCAATCCCATTTACAGATTATGCTATCAATGAATATTGCATCTTAGTCAGTGAAGTGGATAAGATCCTTAGGCGGGGACCATGATAAGGACCATCAGTTATAGAAATGAGATTTACAGTAAAGACACTGGCACTCTTGACAAATGGCATACCTGGTTGCTATTAGAAACCACCTGGAGATGAAAGGACCATGTCGTTGTTGCTGAATAGGGGACCTGCTGGTGTTGCTCGCCTGTACTGCCACTGACCCCGAGCAAACTAAGCCCCATGGACTGATCCACTTCAATTAGCTAATTGCTGTTGACGGTAATTCACTCATCTCTGTCACTAGAGAAGTACATCATGTTGATATGGTTAAGTGATTAGGCCAAGCTCATTAAAACTATGAACTGGACAATATGGCAATGTATGATAGGCCTCATAGATTGTATTTTTAGAGCATCAGAACAGTCCATCACTGCACAAACCTGAACTCCAAAGAACAAATTGAGTTGTTTAAAAGTATTTTTCATTGGTCTGTGGGTCTTGGGTAGCCTGATCGACTTGCTGAAAAAACGTGAGATAAATCAAGCAATTTAGAGGTCTGCAACCAAGCAAGGACTTGGGCAGGCTGTATGCCAATCTGCAAAGTATCGTTAAGGCCCTGCTTCAAATGACCTGTGTTGCGCGATGTGTCGTCCAACCGCATCTAAAGGCAAAAGTATAAATGCCTGTTCCGAATGGCCACACTCAAGGCAAAAAAGCCTGGCGAGAGGTGAGACACAGTTACTGTAACTGTACAAATTGAAATAACTGTCATGTCTAGCTCCTGCTCTTAATGAAATGTTTTTGTTTCTCATCTTTTTCAGTAATATTTTGTCACTTCCGGTTTCATTTTGTTTTTTACCTACTTGTCTCATTTCAGGGTTAGGGTTACTTCCGGTCTTTGTCTGCCTTGCCACCATGTGTGATTACCTGTCCCCGCCATAATGTGTTCCACCTGTGTCTAATGTCTCCCCTGCCCCAGTGTATATGTACATACCCTTAGCCCTCTGTCAGTTGCCAGAATGTCAATTTCCTCAGTGTGTGTGCTCAAACCTGACAATAACACCTATATTTTCGTACAATCTTTCCTCTAAGGCATTTTTGATGTTGCAGTTGGCTGTATACACAAGAAGCTGTGTGAAGCTTCTAAAAAAAAAAAAATAAATAAAGCTGAAAGTCGAACCAGAATTTGAAATGGCACCATTTTACCACAGTCAGTGGAGTTACTAATCAGGTCTCACGCCAGTTCATGAAATGGTCACGTTATTTAGATTTATTGATTGAGGTCACGATTTTCTCATTTATTTCGTGTACAGGTTACAATTTTTGAACCTGACCATTTCACAAACTGCCATGACACTGGGCTGCTCTGGGGGATGCAACAACGGGGACATTAAACACCACACGCCGGCAACAACAACAGGACGGACCGGCACACGTGGGACGCGATCCCCGGGCGCAGGGACACGATCCGCGGTCTCTGTGGCATGCAACAACAGGGACATGAAACGCCACACGCTGGCCACAACAACGGGACGGTTGTGGTTAGGGAAAAAGAAGAATGGGGAAAGGAACCGTCACACGCAGGACACGCCGACAGCAACAAGACGGTTGTGGTTAGGAAGAGAATAACGCAGAAAGGAACTGCAATACGCGGGACGGGATCCCCAGTCTCCAGGGTGAAAGTCCTGTGTTGTTTGACCCATCCACCACCGCGACCAACCTCCCTGCGCGGATTTTCGCCTTATCAATCCTACTCGCTACCGTAGTTGTTCTGTGATCACGAAATATGCTTTACCATTGAAATACATTACTTTAAAATGTGTGCTCACCACACGAAAATAACGAAATTAACGTGTTCAGTACACAAATCATTAGATTCAATAACATGACCATTTCACGAACTGCCATGTGACTGGACTGGATCTACTCACTGGGGCGCTGGGTGATTAGGTTTTTGCATCAAGTTCAATTTTAGTGAACTTTGACATGTATATTTGTCATTGACCAATAGCAAACCACCTTGAGAGTGCTTACCTTTGAGGGAACAGAGAGCCAGATAGTTCAAAATGGAGGAAGCTATTAGCTTATTAGCTGTGTTTTGATTTGACCCTCTTCTGTCAGATTATAAACTACTCCTCAAAAGAGGAATACTGTAGTTTGTAGACAGTTGTGAGATAGAAATTGATATTAAAAAATTGTCACGTTAATAGCGAACAAGCTAACAGTCTTTTTTTTCCCGCTCTTCAATAACTCTTTATTGAATGAAACGATGTACAACAGGGGTTTTCAGTAGAGGTATGAATAAATGTTTAACACTGAGTGGTGAACTGCCTGTTCTGAATTACCATTGTCACTGACTGAATTAGTATTGTGTAGCAGTGGAGCTCCCCTCATAGTGACTGAAACCACTGTTGTCAGCTCAGCCGTGACACACATAAAGTACTTTCTCATTAAAAGCTCATTAAAAGACAGCAGAAAACACAAAACACAGTAATCACTGGGTTTTCCACTAGTGCATACAATGTCCAACTGGGTGAAAATGGTAGCCAGGGAGGGGGGTAAAAGGGAGCTCCAAAGTTAAAATATCATCAAATAATCATCGTTGTCATAAAAGCTGACTTTCCCTTTAAATATCTCAAAAACTATACAGTACAATGGACATAGTCGGGACATCCATTGGAGATTTCCAAGGATTTTTTTAAATGAAATTTCTAATTATGAATGGGTTATTATGTATTATTGTATTATATTAAAATAGTTTGGTATTTTAACTTTGGAGCTCCCTTTTTTAAATAAAAAAACAGTACAGTTTTTGGGGCTTTTTCCCTTTATTTGTAAGTGGATAGACATGAAAGGGGGAGAGAGATGGGGGATGACACGCAGCAAAGGGCAGCAGGTTGGATTCGCACCCTGCGCCTCTGCAGGACTCAGCCAACATGGGGTGAACGCTCTTACTGGGTGGGCTAGAGGCCGCCCCGAGTTGAATAACTTTTTTGAAAACTAATTTTCTTAATTTGAATTCATATGTGCAATATATGATGTGTAAAATATTGTTCTTTCTTCGTCCTTTTTGGCCGCTCAAAGCACCCGTACACAAGAAATAGACGGGGTGGCTAGCTTAACCGGGTTTTTTTGACAGTTCACTTAACCGCAGCCTGTAGCAGGCGAGCGTAAATGTCAAGACTCTCATGTTTTAATGTCTGCAGCATATGGAAAACTCTGTAATCAAAATGTGCTTACTGATGCAAATAAATGCCAGCTGGATTATTAAAGCAACACTAGAGAACTTTTCCCGCTTCGGTCCCCCTACAGGTTGGAAGCGGAATTGTCCATTACATTACATTGTCCAGTTCATTCAAACTACAGATCCGCTACCCAATCTGGCAAACTTGCATAATGTAATGTAATGGACAATTCTGCTGCTGAAAGGAAGTTATTTACATGTATACCTCTTCACAACGCTAAAAGCAAATGGCACAGCACGGAGAAAATAGAAATAATGTCCTTAGGCTATTGTGACTGATAAGCTGCAGCCCTGCCATTAATCATTACTTCACTAAGCCAATAGAAAGACACCATTTGCGAAAACACCTGGATGAATTTTGCTGTGCCACTTTCTGGTGTGACTGGATCTTGAGACAAGGGTTAAAACTCTGCCAACTTTGCACCTCTGCACACCGGGCCAATCACTGTGTGAGGTGTTTATGTAAGATTGTTAGTTTTGAAAAGTACTAAAATTGTCGGACACAGACCCTGTTTCTGATGTAGACAAAGTGTGTGTAGAGGAGCTTTCAGACGCGGTTTGGTCCGACAAACACTTCACATGAAACATCCTGATGTCCTTATACTTATATCAAGTCTCCATAAAAATTTACATTTTATCAAGTTACACACCCTTTGAAACTAAGTAAATCAACTTGAGAACTTTTCCTGGATAAGTGGAACTTTTTAATAAGGTGGGAAACATATCTGTCGAAGTCACCTTGTGACATGTAAACACAGGGGAAAAATAGAGCCTCCTCCCGCTTTTCTCTTTCTCCATGCTCTTTTATCCATCAGGTGTTATGGCAAGCCATCTTGGCTGCATGCTCTGCTTCTTTCAACCCCCAGCAGCCTTTCATCTCATTTGGAAAAGTGTGTGCTCCCATGTTTATCCCTGATCCAAGGAGTATGAAGAATCAGGGTACAGCACAGGGGTATAAGGGGGAGGAGGATGCACAGCAGCAGACAAAGAGTTGGGTAGATCTGAAGGCAGTCTTTAACTGACAAAGGCCCCAGCTTACCGCATATCTGTGACATTAAGGATTAGCGGCTGAGAGACAGTGCTCTGCCTGCTCTGGTTAATCTCTCCCCTCCCAACATCCCTCACTCAGCCTTATTCTCCTCATCTCACACTCTCTCGCCAGACGCTTCCTCTGCCCCAACTTTAATTAGTTTTAGCGTGGATTGAAGGAAAAGTTGGTGCTTTTTTCAGGTGATAAAACAGTAACTGCCACTGAGCTTAGTCAGGGTTAACAGAGTTGAGGTCAAGTGTGGACTCCTGGGAGTTTAGATCCGACTGCAGAGGAAAGGTCTGAGGAAGGAAACCAGAGGCCAAGAAAAACATTGATGAAGAGAGACTGAAATTGGTTGTCTTTCATGTATGCCTGTATCATTCTGTTGCTATGGGCCATTGACAAAAAGGCACCTAGCATATTTCTATCAAAGCAACGTATTCTCACGAACAGGTTCGTACGATATGGTACAAACATTTTTGCACACCGATACGTACAGTGGTGGTTACTTAAGTTATGTACTTAAAACATTGTAATTTCCCCTTTTGGCATTAATAAAGTATAAATTAATTTTAATATAAGTACAAATTTGAGGTACTTTACTTGAGTCTTTAATTTTCATGCCACTTTCTAATTCTACTCCGCTACATTTCAAAGATAAATATTGTACTTTTTACTCCACTTCATTAATCTGACAGCTTTAGTTACTTTATAAATTAAGATTTTTGCACACAAAACACATGTAGTTTATAAAATGCAATGTTTTTTTATTATTAATTTAACTACACAACAATATATAGACCTACAAGTCCAGCTGAAATGATTAGCCGATTAAATTAAAAAAAGAGTTGATTGACAGAACAGTTTGGATCGTTTCCCGTTTCTAAAATGTGAGGATTTTTCTGCAATGAGTACTTTTAGTCTTAATACTTTAAAAAGTGGGTATGCACTATATGCAGTGCATAGGGGCGCAGCATCGCCAAAGCGATGGTTAAAAAAAGAAAAGAAAAAAAAAAAAATCTTTTTGGTATTTTCTATATGTAGCTGCTGTTGTGCGTTTCTGAATCATTTATGCATTTCCTCAATGTTATTATATAACATTTTAGAGGGCTAACAGGCTAACTAATGCTATAACTCTGGTTTACCATGGAATCATGCATATATTTGCTACCAAACTTGGAGGCTTGCAGATATCCATGTTAACAGACTGTTCTCAGACTGGCTAGTGTTTGCTAACTTAATGCAAACCAATGTTGCTGATAGCTACATTTAGATTTTGGTTAAACCCTGTGGTACCAATCCCATGCATTACATATCTCAATTTTCTTAAGGTCAAATAACAACTGGTAAATATAAGGTAGCATGCACAAATGACAAGAAGAAAAATAAATAAATATGGAAAAAATATATAAATATTTAAAATACAAATTGTGAATGTAATTTAAATAGCAGCACAACCTTACTGCATAATAGTTGTCTTATCAGATGCCATCACTAGGCTGATTTAAGAACTGAATTTAGGCTGCTATATTTAACAGTGAGTTCATTTCATTCAGGTGTGAGGATGGTGGATCAGGAAAGACAGGGGAAGGCAACAGTTAGGTCTAACATTAGGTGGAAGTTTAGGGGGAGCCACTTAATACCAACAGATTCATTTCTTAATATTATTGCTATGGAAAAACTAATGAAAAATCTATTACATAATGTTTGTTTGACAATATGTCTTAGTGGAGAAGAACACAGGCAAGGAGTGAATGAGACAGACATGAGGTCGGCGATGACATCAGGTAGAGATGAGACCAGTGATGAAATCAGGTAGAGATGAGACCAGTGACGACATCAGGTAGAGATGAGACCAGTGATGACATCAGGTAGGAGTTGTATTAGACCACACAAAACTAAATGTCCAGTATGGTTTGAAGTTCTGTTGACCAACCTATTCACTGTGTCCTTTTTGGGGGAAGAAATAGTGCAGACAGAGATGGAAAGCCACTCACCACTCAAATCACCAGCAACCAGGGGTGATGATTAGGTTGCCAATTGTCACGATTTGGTTGCCAAGGGCAACCGTTAACGTCGCTGATATACTTTAAAATAAACCTTTATTATTTAAAGCCCATACATGATGATGTCCGGCACTTTTTTTTTTGGGGGGGGGGGGGCGCCAAAATTGTCGCTGCATACTTCATTTTCAATGCAGGACATTTACTTTTTACAGAGTATTTTTACAGTGTGGTATTAGTACTTTTACATCAGTAAAGGATCTGAATACTTCTTCCACCATTGGATACGTATGATATCTTACCAAATTAGGCAACCACTGGCTGGTCATGTGACGCCGGCTACAGAGCTACATGAGATGTCGCTGAATCAGCATCACTTAGTAGTTGAGTTAAGTTTCTCCAAGAATAGGTTACTGGTTGGCAGCTACAGAGCTCCGTGAGATGTCGCCGGATCAGCGGCAATTGCTAGTTGAGTTTACCAGATAAAAGGTGACTTTGAGCCGGGTACAGGTCCACCGTGAGCTACCTGTCGTTTCGGTGGACATTACAGTTGAGTTTAGGCGACAAGAAGTGGGTGTCATGCAGCGATGACAGTTAAATTTAGGTAACAAAATGACTAGTTACATTTAGGAAAAAGATTGTGGTTTGAATTTAAACACTCCCATTGAACAGTTGTCTTTGGTTTCCCCCAGGAAGCTAACTCCGCTCTGCGGCTTGAAAGCGCTGTGTTTTATGAGCCCCCAGGGTATTTGTAACTTGCGTTTGCAAAATCTTTGCACTCACTTCTTTCGTTACTGTATTGGAGCTACACTTCTTTCAACAACCAGTTAAGAAACCAAGATGTTAACAAGTAAAAAGTGACAGACATATCCTCTTCTTCCATTTCTACTCTGTTAAACAAAAGTTACTGTAATGTTAGCTTTTAGACACATCAAAGCTGCATTGGGGAATTTACTTAGGCCAGACTTTGCTCCTGATGAGTTCTTGTATGCAATGACTTAAATGCTATCTGTCTGCTCATGTAATTGTGTGATAAAGTAATAGCATACAGTACTATGTCTAATTCCTCTCTCTATAAGATAACTTGTCTGTAATTAAATGCTATTTAATTACACTAATTACTGCAACTGCGCTGCAGATTGGTTCAATCAGAGTGTGATTTCGCTGTGTAGTTTGGCTTGCATACAGTATAACCCAAGAACCAGAATTCTAAGGCCTACATTTAGGCAACATGTACATATTTATTTCATTCATCACAGCCAATGAATGCTGTGTAGTGTTGAAAAGCATGAATATAGCTAGCATATATAATAAATATAATGAAATAATTTAGTTTAGGCTATGCCTTAGTGCCTAGACCTGCCAACAAATGCTTATTGTTAGAAGAAAACAAAACACCCCACATTTCTTAGACCTATAGACCACTACTGACCTCAATCACGCCGGCTCCCTCAGAATCAACTGCCCTGCCAATCTCCTTCTTCTCTTTCTCTCTCCGAATAAAATATCTTCCAATATCCATCTGCTCTGAAAGCTGCCAGTTCACACCAATGCAACGAGACGGTGCATTATCTTGCTAGCACAACGACTCTTTGTACTTCTGTCTAACTTCCGACTTTTCCGCTATTTTGTAGCTGGATATATATCATTTGTTGCGTCAAAATATGAACGGGGATACAGTTAGTGATAATGAGACTCTTGATACAGTTGCAGAATCTTTGATTCTCTGCTTTGTTTTAATGCCGCTTGGCTCTCTTCAGTAGCTAACTCTCTACCTCGCTCGCGCACATACCGTTACCGTGCACGTGGGCTCTCGTTGAGCCTCTAACACTGCCATTTCGACCAGCTGACAGTTGTAAAATAGAATTAAAACAGACACACTACACACCGACACACACAGATGAATGGTGAAGGAAGACTGATTCACCGTAATTAGTGATACAGAGTTTACTGTAAAAAAAAAAATCAAATTATTATTGTTGTTCTTATTATTATTTAGGGGGCTTAGGAAGATTTTAGGGCAGCTTCAGCACCCCTAAAATAGGCCTAACGACGTCCCTGTGACCCACCCATCCACCCCGACCTCCTCCCTACGCGGTCCACGGTGTTTTTATACAGCGGCAGTCACTAGTGCTTTCAGCAATGCTTACGAATTACAGTGCATTATCGTGCGTTACATTTGAACTCGGAAGTCGGATTTCCGGGGTCAAAGTTGGAAACACGGTCCTGTCCAACTTCTATCTGTGGACATGTTTTTACGCTTTCAACTCGGGTGTGACGTCATTCCCAGCTTCGGCTTCCGAGTTCCAAGGTAAATGGATTACTAATATAGCACTAATACTTGCTGGTTTTGCTGGTAAACTAGAAATTTTAAAATTTAACTTAAGGTTTTAAGTGCCCGAAACATCAAAGTACTTGTGTTTTTATACTCAGAAAATATGTCCAACTTATTGTTTCACTTTTGAAGGTCCTGCTCAACGAGATGAGCAATGTTTTTTGATAAAATAGCCATCTGGACATAGCTCCCTATTCATTAATTATGCAAACGAGTGCTAATCAGGAATAATGGGCTTCTTAATTACAGTGCCAACAACGAAGCTAGAACAGGTGACCAGAAGCGGCTCGGCACCTGGACGTTCCACCGCATGCAGTTTGCACCAACATACCGCAAACTGACATAATGAGGTTGACAAACTGTCAGCGATTAATGAATGGCACTGAAAATCAAGTTAATTGTCTCACAGGTGTCCTCAGGGTGCTGCATTTCATCTTATCGAGGTGTCACTCTCTTAGTAAAAACTGGCATTATCAAGTGCATCACATGGTACCTCATGCAGTACAGCCATCACACCTTTTTTTGTATTTTTATTAGCAGCAGTGTTGTTGGTTACTGCTGAGTGACATTATTTAACGACCGTTTAGCTAATGCTGCAATCACCAATCACATGTACCTGTTGTGGCTTTTTTTTCTAACTTTAATTTATACAAGCACACATGGTTGGAGCTCACCATGCTTTCTATTCACAGATAATTGCACATTGTTAGAATAGTTAATTAGTACCCAGTCCACTGACAACAATCCAATCAGCCCACCTACAACAACTATTTATACAATTTCCTGTGCATGACATTACATAAGTATTATATAACCCCACATGCACTTATAGGCATACATACTAATATAAATATGTAGTGCACATATGAACATATGCAGCACATCTGTAAAAAAAAACATTTTACTGTATCACTAGCTGAACATGATTATAATTTTTTTATGATTACTTATTTTCTTTCTTTCTTATCACTTTTCACTTTATTGAATTGTTCCTTACTTTTGTCCCTTTTTTTAATACACTTTTTTTTTCTCTTCATGTTATGAATTGCTGAATAGTTGTAGGGAACCCAACCCAACTTTTTTATTTAATGTCTCAAATGTATCACAGTTGTATTTTTAACAAGTGCTAAATAAAGCTAATCAAATCTATTGTATACAGGTACATCGGGGAAAAGAAATCCGTAAAAGTAATGGGATGCATTAGGCCAGAAAGGTATTATGGTTTGACAAAGTACTGTATCACGTTTCAGTATTAAGCTCCATGACCAGCTTCATTGAGCAATGGAATAGATGTGAAGTTGTGAAGAAAATGGAGTGGAAGCGCTGCTGGGTCTTTGTGGTGATCACATACAGTCCATATTTGTATTTTCAATTGCAGCCTTGTGATATATTCTCCATTTCAAATAATTTGTTCTGTTTTCTTCACAAAGGACATGCTACACACACACACACAAATTATTGTAACAAATGCCACATGAGGTTCTGCAATTAATCAAGACGTGTATTTTAATTTGTGGCCCTGAGCATGGGTGGGAAAGTTTTTGTGTGTGTGTGTATATGTGTGTGTGTATAGTATTGGTGCAACTACACAAGTGGCCACTCTGGTAGTTTCCCTCTGGAGACCTGGGCAGCCAACTACTACGGTCTCTTGGAGGGGATGAGGTAATCCTTCAAATGCTGGCTGAAGACAAACCTAGGTGGATTTGAATTAACAGCAGACCTTAAATGAAGTTCATGTAAAACTTATCAGGGCAGCATTTTCACAAGAAGGGATTTGGACAAGAGGGTAAACTCTGAATAAAAACAGATTACATTTTCAGTAATGTCTGATAAAATACATTAAGACTTATTGTAGAAGCAATTATTTTTTTCTCTCGGTTTATAATACTTTCAATGCATGATACAAAGTGGCCTCTTCATAGCCTATATTTATTTATACATTTTTCATAGTGAATTCTCGCTTTGGTTTCAACCTCAGAGAAATCAGTAAAACTGTTTCATGCACTTCCACATTGGCTCAACCCAAAGGTTGCCACTTGGTTTCCTAGCAATCGATTCACACATTACTAAAGTCTTTGTTAGTTAGGACATTCCTTTAGTTTTAATGGTAAAAAACGGATTTCGTAAATGGCAAGTCTAAAACAGGTAGTAGTCACTAAGAACTTATGAAGGACAAACTGGGTGATGGACCCACCCAATCCAGAAGCTGAGTGAATGCACTTAGTTACTGACCATCACTAGTCAGCTGAAAAATTGACTCGTATAAATCAGTACAGCAATGCCAGGTGTTGGCAGGTAGGAGTCTATTTGGGCTGCTGCATTAGCATTGTTCAAGAGCGCTGTAAATTAGCATAAGGTAGAAGGAATCTGAGGCACTCTTGAGGCTAATGTTTAAAAAGCCTTATTATCTATCTATCTTAATATAAGTCATGAAAACATTCCTACGCATGTATCAGCCATTAAGGCCGTCATCAGGGCAAGTACAAAATGGTTGCCTTTGGTCTCTGCGATCACATGGTCAATATGAATAAATATGATTATGATTTTTTTTGGGCCTTTTATTACATAGGATAGCTAAAGACAGGAAAGGGGGGAGAGAGAATGGGGATGACATGCAGCAAAGGCCCGCAGGTTGGACTCAAACCAGGGCCACTGCGGCAAGGACCGACCCCCAGCACATGGGGCGCACGTTTAACCAGGTGAGCCACCAGGGCACCATATGAATATGAACATTACCTTATGGAGTGCCTCAGATTAACTTCAACCTTTTTCAATTAGTAGGATCCCCAAACTGAGGTACACTTTCACTTTACACACCTAAGCCGCACTCCATGCAGACTCTACTGTGACTGAACTTGAGGTAGACTTGAGACAGGTTGTAGAAGGGCAAATTGTTGGATTGATGATCCTTTTTAGTAGCTCAAACAGCAGCGTCTGGGGCTATTCCGGTACCAGACCACCTTTTAAATATGCTATTTTAAGTAAAACACAGCTGATTACTACTAAGGGAGCATTAGCGATAGTATCATTATTTTTTCCATTACACTGTCTTAGATTCAGCATGACGCACATGACCAGAATGAAATTATGGATTCTCTGTCCATGCTGCAGAACAGTAACAATTTGTTTTCCATCCTCCAAATGCTTCACACGTTTTTGACGAACAAGAAAATTATTTGTGAGCCTAAATAACAAAACAAATTCAAAACACAGAGATATCCTTTCTTTTTTAACAACAAATATGTATTTATTTTATGATGCATGTATCAAAGAGATCACCTTTCACATACCTGTGAATGTTTGTGGGAGAGAGTCTAGCTTGTGAGCATTGAAGCTAATATCTGGATCGGTTCTTTTTGCATTCAGGGACAAAGCCATCCTATCAATCTGTGTCCCACTGCCAGTGCACAGCTAATTAAGTGTCACTTTGAATATCGCAGCGTGCTATCTGCTTCGAAGAAAACTCCTAGACAAGGAAGGAGTGCAGAATGGGGTGCCATTGTACTCCAGCATCATCCACATCATCAATCTTGATTTTCGAGCTTAAGGGGAGGCGAAGGGAGACATTGACAATGATTTCTAGACTGTGTTTTTTCACCTCTGTGTCCTCAGGGATGAGCCCAGCTTTATGGTAAATAATCTTAGTGTTTAATCTATTCCAAGTTGTGTTTGCGGGATATCTACGGAGACCTGTAATGAACAAGATTGCAATAAAAGATCACAACCTCCGAGGTCTGAGGTGATTAGGCTAAATCAAGAGTCCTGTCACGTCTCTTGATCTCAATAGGTTACTCTTACTTCCTGTCTACTTTCACTTAGACTACATTATCATGTTAGTTTCTCTCCATGAATGCATTAACATCCACACACTGCTCTTACATCATGGTTGGTTTTTCATCAAGCATCTCTATCTCCTGATCACAAACATCCCTGCAAGAATGAATTATGTACCAATATGTATTATGGATTTAAAATGTTACCCATGAAAGAAACATGACATCAAAATAATGCCATGGCCTGTGACTGGACTAGAATAAATGGGGTTTCAGAACCTAAAATATTTTTTTCTTTATTTTTATTATTAGCAGATTTAAATTGTTAACTAACAATCATGTAAGGGTTGACAGAGGCACATTTAAATGCACTGTAGTCTACTAACGTGTAGCTGTATTAATAAATCATACTATTCATCCTGCACATACACTTATTCTTACTACTCTTCTAATGTTACCACACTGCACATAGCTGTACATACTGCACATCTCTGTCTATATGGTACGTACAGAATATCCATATTTATTCAGTTTTTCTTATTATATATTCTGCTAATACACTGCATATAGCTATATTATTCTTACTACTACTATTATAATGTCACTGCTGCTACATTGCACATATCTGTACATGTTGTTCAAACACTGTTCATATTACATAGCCATATTTATTCTGCTCTTATAACCCTGCAATATATTTCTTGTCCTTCCTATGCACCACCTGTCTATACTTGAATATCACATTGCACTTTTCTGCTTTTTTTGCACTTCTGGTTGGACGCAAAATGCATTTTCTTGTCTTTGTACTTGTACTCTGCACAATGACAATAAAGTTGAATCTAATCTAATCTAAAATGATGTACCCAAACAATGTCATGAAAAAATAAGAATTTACAAATTGTGTTTTTCATGATTAACGAATACATTTGTTTTGCAGTCCAGTAAAAATTTATCAAACATCTATTGGGTCACACATGGATTAAATACCTAACAATACCAATGAACTCAGTTCTTTAGAGTAGTCACAAATGTGTTTAAATTAAAACAATGTAATTAAAACTTACATTTGTCTATGTTTCTCTCACACTATCTTTCACTTAGACTTCACAAAATATACACTGTGAATCAGTGGTGGAAGAAGTATTCATTGCAAAACTGTAAAAATACTCTGTTACAAGTAAAGGTCCTGCATTGAAAATGTTACTTAACGGTGCACTATGAGTTCCTGTATGGTTTCAGCGTGATTTAAATTTTGTCTCAAATCGTAGGCATCTCTCCTTGAGCCGCTAGCTGCCTGTCCCCTGAATACACTGTGAAAAAGCCCGGTCTCGGGAGACAACACAGGGGTCCTAAACGTCAAACAAACACTAGGGGCGCAGGCTGTGCACCAAAATACAACACCACGTTCCAGCCAATCACCGACAAGATGGTTGGGGGAGGGGGGGGGGGGTTAGTGACAGTTAGTGAGTTAGTCATGACAGTTACGGAAACACGGGGGGAGGGGCGAGCTTGCTCTGTTTTGTTTGAAATTTACTTGGAACGTCAACAGAAGTGATGTCATGCAGGAACTCATAGTGTACCTTTAAGTAAAAGTATGTAAGTATCATCAGGAAAATTTACTTTATGTATTTAAAAGTAAAAGTACTCAATGCAGAAAAATCCTCACATTTTAGAAACTGGAAACGATCCAAACAGTTCTGTCAGTCAAATATGTGTTTAATCATTTTGGCTGTACTTGTAGGCCTATATATTTTTAATTTATAATAAAAAACATTGTATTTTATAAACTACCTGTGTTTTGTGTGCAAAAATATTAATCTGTAAAGTAACTAGTAGCTAAAGATGTCAGATTAATGTATTGGATTAAAAAGTACAATATGTCTCTCTGAAATGTAGCGGAGTAGAATTAGAAAGTGGCATGAAAAGAAAAGACCCGAGTAAAGTACAAGTACCTCAAATTTGTACTTAAGTACAGTGCTTGAGTAAATGTACTTAGTTACATTCCACCACTGCTGTGAGTGGTGCAACACAGCTAATATGCTATGCTAGCTCCCTCTGGTTCAGACTCTGCAGCTCTGAGTCCCTTTTAAAGATCAACACTGTCAAGAAGGCTTACTATTGGTCAATGGGGAGGTTTCCTACTACCTTGCCTTACTATCCCTCAACTGTGGAGCTTACTGTACAGTGGCTCAAAGTCAATATAGGACCAGATAAATTAAATCCACACTTCACAAATGTTCACTTCCCCGTGACCACAGGTAAATCTGTGAAGACATATGTATGTACAGTATATACTTTACATGAGAGTATAGAAAGGTGACTTTTGACATTATACAAATCAAAGCCTTATCTCTTAAGCCATCGATCACAGCAATTAGTAACCTTCATCAGACACACACACACACACACACACACACAATAACATCTGATTAGCTTAAGAGGGCCTCCCACTTTGCCTGTAATTAATTCAACAGCACTTGGAGGGGAAGTAGTCCCGTTAAAGCCGAATCTTCTGCGCCATTTAACCGGATAATGGCAGATTTTTATGATGTTTTTATTAAAGGGCGACCTTGGCTTTCAAGGTGTTGGCAGCTGCTGTAGTGAGCTGAGACAGGGAGTGACCAAATAACGTGAGGTGTCAACTTCTTTTTGATGGAGCCAATGATTCAGAAAATTCCTTGTCACTTCACTTCGTTAAGTCTACGTCATGCAAAGAATAATACTTACCACAAACAAATACAGAATAGTACCCCTGGGTCCTACTCTGCCTCACATAATATAGAGCAGCATGAATAACTGAGACATTTTAAAGGGTTCAAGCTTTGAATCATACAAATGAGGACAAGGGTGCACACACTTAGAAAGTGCTGTTAGCAAATGGACTGTATTTATAAAACGCTCTTCTAGTCTTAACGACAACTCAGAGCATTTTTTAAATGTTACAGGCACCATTCACACACATTCATACACTGTTGCCGAGATGCCATACAAGGTGCCACCTGCTCATCAGATAAACATTCACACACCGATGGCGCAGGGATTCGGGGTTCTGTGTCTTGCCCATGACACTTCAACACTTCTTCCAATTAGAAGGCGACCACTCAACCACATGTGCCACATCCACCCCTGACACATTCTGTCAAAGTGACAGAAGTATTTGTGTGAACAAAAAAAAAAAAAGGGGGGGGGGGGGCTTAAGAGAGTTCAGACCCTGCCAACTTCGACCCCTTCGCTAACCTGCCCTATAATCACTGGGTCAAAATAAAACAATTTAATTTACACTTAGCCAAATAAAAAAACTGATTGACCCTGATGTCGCCTTGAAAAACTAAAACAGATTGCAATCAGGGTTGACCTTCCTCCAGTCCAGAGGGTGGTAATGAAGCAATCAATATCCAAGTTGTAATTACAACTGGGAAACTCTGACTTTTCTGAAAACTCTGATACATCCAATTTAGCAGTTAATAATACGAGAGTATATTATTTTATTGGGATACTGTAATATTGTTAAAGCTAGTTTCTGTCGCCCCCATGAGGAATTCTAAGTAATGACAACAAAACTGTTGGCGCGTCCACATAATACAAGCCTACCGTGATCGCACACGCGCCCCCACCTTTCCTCCACACAGTTGCTAGTAGCCAAGGAGGACACGGAGGATTAAAAAACAATGGACTCTTCAGTAGAGGTAATTAAACTTAGCACAAAAAGTAAGGACATTTGTGTTTGGTAGATTATTTCTCTGTGGTAACAGTGCTTTTTGGCAATAAATTGTATACACTTGGAAATCCTGTTTAGTTCCCTTTCAAATGGTGCCCCATTTGTAAGGAACATGCATTTGTGGGATGAGCAGCAGCGCTGAGTATGTGGGTTGCGCCCATGAAATATTTGCCAAATCTTCTCTGCCAATGCCAAACAGCTTATTCTGCCATTGACTCGTTTGGTGGATTGGATGATTGAAGTTTGAAGAAACAAGACATATTGGCAAACGAACAATTTATTCATTGCACAAACAGGAGCCTCAGTAGCGTGTGGAAGAAACATACACAGCCACAACAGCCTGGCACCTCCTCCTCATAATGGTCACTAGCCTGGTCACACACTGCTGTGGTATGGCATCCCATTCTTCAACCAGCAGTCCTGACCTCAACCCCATTGAACACTTGTGGGATCAGCTTGGGCGTGCTATTCGTGCCAGAGTGACCAACACAACCACGTTGGCTGACTTGCGACAAATGCTGGTTGAAGAATGGAATGCCATCCCACAGCAGTGTGTGACCAGGCTGGTGACCAGCATGAGGAGGTGCCAGGCTGTTGTGGCTGTGTATGGTTCTTCCACACGCTACTGAGGCTCCCGTTTGTGAAATTAATAAATTGTTCAATTGCCAATATGTCTTGTTTCTTCAAACTTCAATCATCTAATCCATCAAACACCAAACGAGTCAATGGCAGAATAAGCTGTTTGGAATTGGCAGAGAAGATTTGGCAAATTTTCATGGGCGCAACCCACATACTCAGCGCTGCTGCTCAACCCACAAATGCATTTGAAAGGGAACTAAAGGTTCCAAAGGTATAAGATGTATTGCCAAAAAGCATTGTTACCACAGAGCAACACAAATTTCTTACTTTTTGTGCTAAATTTATCTTCACTCGAGTTTCTGAGTGGGAAAGTCGCCGGACGCCACAATCTTCTGGACATAGCCATACTGATAAATACAGAAAAAGTTGTGTGGAGCTGATAGTCTTAATTAGCTTTGTAGCAACTCATTTGGCAATAGCTTGAATCAAAAAAGTTACGCACTAAAGCTTTAATGCACAGTATTTTTAACTCTCATGTGACCAACTCTGTATTGTTACAACCATCTAAAAATGTTCAATGACGTTGTTAACTTCGGAATCTTTCCCATCTCCACCATCCATCCCATATTGCATGGCATAATGGTACTTGGAGCTGTTTGGCAACTGCCAAAAACACCATAAGAAGAATAAGTCCTGCGTGTAGGCCGTTTAGCTACAACAATAACACTTTAGCTTGTTAGCTGACAACTATCCACAATCTAACACAAACACTTGGATGAATTGTATTTATGTACTATGAACGAGTCAAAAGTTGTATCGCCTTCACTGGCTCTCACTCACATTGCTCCCTTATCCATTCAGATCAATGCCCTCTCATCCACACAGGTCATTTAAATACCACATTACTAATTGGGAACCGACCCTGTAAAGGCTATCTCCACAGATGGCTTTCTGATGCAGTTACACTTGGGAGGAATAAATATAACGTAATCATCTTGAAAAGACGAGAGGCATTTACACTTTTTCAACATCTGTCTCTGTATTATAATTTGTCTGGTTCCTGGTGGATTTTTTTAGACATTTGTATGCCTTTATTAGAGATTCTGACAATAGAGAAATGACAGGAAATGTGGGAAGATAAATAGAATTGCGTGCAACAAAGGTCTTCGATCGAACTCAAATCAGAGATGATGCAATTCATGGTCAGCGTTAAATCCCTAAACCACGGGGTGCCCAACATCTTGGCTGTGTGGATATCAGATAGCGATCGGATCTGCCCAAGATGCATGAAGTGACTGTGTGACATACTGTATTAGACGAGGGAAAAAATACATGCACCACTTTCCAAGCAGAAAGTATTTAGTTAAAACAATGTGCCATGATAATACTACATGTTTAAGTGGATATCCAGTGAAAATACATTTAATCTTCATACTGACAACACCAGCTAAATACATTTTTTGCCAAGGGCTGCATGGCTCAACTGTACTGACTGTGCCAGTGTGTGTGACTGTAAGATCTAATATCAAATTTGCCCTTTTGATGATAGAAAAGGCTATGCCCCTAACAAGTTTAACCTTAATGATATTGCATATTTCAACAACTTTGTTCGCTCTTTCCCTGGCCTTACCACATACTGTTGTAAGTCTAACAACTTCAGAATAAAGACAGCAACTTTACACCTCTCTGGCAAGTAGCCAGTAGGAAATGGCCAAGTCATCCGTGGTGAGAAATAGTTAAGCTGACTTTAGTGCTGCCAAGCAGACACGTGGCTCCGGCTTCCAAGAGCACGGTGACAGTTCCTGGTCCTCGGAGAGTCGGGGCGAGAGCAGGCAGTGTATCTGTGGGAGAGAAGAGGAGGACTAGAACTCCTGAGACAGTTGACGCTAAAGTCTAGTGTATAGTGCTGCATGAAGTTCATACTGGATCTTGCTACCTTGATAATGCATGTTTGTGAGCGTGTGAACACTTGCTGTTACAACAACCTTTATATGGCCTCACAAACAACCGGTTATAAAGCCTTGAAAGCAAATGATTAGCAATATATAAAAAAATAGCCAATTCAGGGTAATAGCTAACAGAGTTATAAACAGTATATCTCTAAACCTATTTTTAATCATTTTCATGGCATTTGGAATCCACCATTATTTAAACATATGATATAAATCAGTCATGCTCTAAAGCGTCACCACTCATTCTACTCACACATACATACGACCTGCAGTCCTCACTTAAAAATAAAAAGGGAATTACCAAGACATTTCTGCTCAGCTTGTTAGCCAGCTTTCATTGACCTGGGGCAATTCATAAGATAGGCGCCCCAATAGGCCCGGCTCAGGGTCTCCTGTGCCTGTCTACCTGCCATCTCACGCATGAGTGTCCCTATGTGATTCCTCGCTAGATCTGCTCCCCTGAGATGCACTGACAGGTCATCTTTCACAGGGAGCCACTTGACTGTCAGCTGGAAATCAATTGGGGAAGACATTGGCTGCCTCATGCCTGGTGACACATGCTCCAGAGCGACTCAGTGTGTTCCAAAACCTTGTTTTATCAAAGGCTGTCCAGTCTGTTGGCGGCCAGTGACTGTATGTAGAGTCAGGTATAGCATTGGGAACTATCAGGCCTTGGTGTGTGTGTGTGTGTGTGTGTGTATGTGTGTGTGTGTGTGTGTGTGTGTGTGTGTGTGTGTGTGTGTGTGTGTCTGTGTGTGTCTGTGTGTGTCTTGACTTGCAGCCAAGGAGATATTTTATCGTTTCAGGAGAGCATTAAGAACAGAGACATGGGGAGAGAGATGTTGTGGCAGGAACACAGTCAGGAAGCAAATTAGACATAAGCTGACAGTTATGCAGTGCAGTAAACACCTAGTTAAGGGAGAGAGATGCATATTCAAAACTGTAGGACAGGGCGGAAATGTTGCATTGGTATAAAAGGAAAAAAATGTATGTGAGACTTTAGCTGGGGTTGTATTAAACACATAATTTTCCATTCTCAGATAGCCCACTGAGAAATGTAATGTGCCAGGGGAAGTGCAAACTTCTACAAATCTTCAAATTTTACGTTTCATCATTTTGATGAAAGTATCAGGTAAAAACAGGGCTACAAATGAGATCTCTGTGAGAGACCAGCAAACTCCTAGCAAACTATTATGTAGCTCAATGCTGGACATTTCTCCCCAAATTCCGGTCACTTTACTGTATTTGTATTTGTTTAGTATTTGGTTTAGAAGCCTTTATTGGTGATTTTTTACGGTACAAAGTCCTGCTACATACATACATATATAGCTAGCTATATATGCTCCACTATGTCGCGTTAGCATACAGCTATAATAGTTAGCTATGAGTATGCTAACGTTAGATTGTAGTGGAACGAAGCAGCACTTTCTAATGTCAAAAATCGCAGATAAAGGCTTCTGAACCAAAAAACTACACAATCAGACATGTTTCAGCAGGAATGTGACCCGGAATTGGGGAGAATTTAACAACACTGCCAGCTAAGATGACATGTTTACTGCCGTTAGCATGTAGTTACTATAGTGGTATACAGCAGTGGTGGCTGGAAGAGCTGTCATCCCGTCTTCAAAAGGACACTTATGTACGTTTACACTTCATCGCATTAATAATAGACAGTCTATGGTTATTAGTCAAGACGAAGTATTAAAAGTAAAAACATTAACATAAACAACACAACAACGACGTCGCTACACAGTTTTGGATCAGTGACAAGTCTCGATTGTTTGTAGCTATGACTATTGTATAATAAAGATTTAATAAAAAAGTTGTGATGTTTGGTCGTAAAGTGTTTCAACGCATGCGTGGTACAAATCGCACAGGGACATTGTTAGTTTTCTACTACGTAATTATGCTCATGCGCAGAACGGATCGTACAGGCGGCACGGATCGGGTACTGACACTGGCCCAAGTAGCAAAATCCGTCAATCTTGACCAATTATGTCCTGAGAGACAAAACTGTCTCCTGTCCTTTCTCCGAGATACCCTCCACTAGCAGTAACACAGGATCACTATGCTGCAACAGTCACACAGATCATTGTAACCGAGTGAAGTGCCTTGGGTTATTGTCATTTTGAGTAACATTCAGAGGTGATGTTTTGTGGACAGTGCTTCTTGCTTCCTAAGAATATCCCC
This sequence comes from Sander vitreus, assembly GCF_031162955.1. Classification (NCBI taxonomy): domain Eukaryota; kingdom Metazoa; phylum Chordata; class Actinopteri; order Perciformes; family Percidae; genus Sander; species Sander vitreus. The sequence continues at coordinate 6,734,151 of NC_135865.1, forward strand.
TTTGCTCAGATTGATACAGTCCTGGGTGTGATGGATGCAGGGAATTAGTGGACCCAAATGCAGAGAGGAGGCAGGAAGGCAGGAGAAGGTTGAACACAGGGGTTTATTTCATCAAAAAACAAGGAAAATTACGGTGGCCCTGAAGTGCAAATCACAACAGCAAATAGAAAAACGCAACAGCAAATCATAAAACACAACGGCAAATAGGAAAACACGACGGCAAATAGGAAAACACGAAGGCAAATAGGAAAACACGACGGCAAATATGAAAACATGACGGCAAATATGAAAACACAACGGCAAATATGAAAACACGACAGCAAATAGGAAAACACGACAGCAAATATGAAAACACAACAGCAAATACGAAAACAAAACGGCATTAACTTCTACCGGAAAAGGTAGGACCTATCTAGCAGAGGACGGACCCTCCTGATTGGACAGATGGACTGTCTGTCTTTTAACAGGAAGGAGAGGTGAAAAACACGGAAAAGTGCCTACTTTTAACAAGTGTTGTGTGTGTTGTTTTTATATTTGCTGTCGTGTTTTTATGTTTGCTGTCGTGTTTTCTATTTGCTGTCGTGTTTTCATATTTGCTGTCGTGTTTTCCTATTTGCTGTCGTGTTTTCCTATTTGCCGTTGTGTTTTCATATTTGCCGTTGTGTTTTATGATTTCTTGAAGTGTTTTCATATTTGCTGTCGTGTTTTCCTATTTGCCGTTGCGTTTTCCTATTTGCCGTTGTGTTTTATGATTTGCTGTTGCGTTTTTCTATTTGCTGTTGTGATTTGCACTTCAGGGCCAAGGCAGAAAATGCAAACCAAAACCAAAACCAAGGGCAAAAACTTCTATCCAAAAAAATACAAAACACAAGGAAAAGAAAACCAAAAACCACAAGAGTCTCCAAAAAACCAGGAACAGATAAAAAAAGAAAATCCAGGGAGTAACAAACTTGAGTAGATTGACACAGGGAGGTAAAGCACACACAAACTGACCAGACAAAGACACAAAACGATCTGACAACAGACAAAGGAAACACAGGTGCTAAATAAACTAGATAATGAGAAGACACAGACAGGTAACACCAGGGCTAGGGAACAGGTGGAGCACATCAGACAATCACACAGGCGGGAAAACAAAGGAAGTAAAACTAGACATGATAAGACAGAAAACAGACTATCAAAATAAAACAGGAAACAGAACATAAACGGGGAAATACACAACAGGGAACAGAAAAATACACAACAAAATATACACAGACCACATAATACAAAACACAACAGGAAACATACAGAAATAAAAATAAGTAAAGGAAAGCAGGCTGCCTGCATGGCAGCGATATTATGAATCACACTATGGCCACGCCAAAATCCGCCCTTCAATAGCATTTATTGGCCAAGGGGCAAAGGTAACGTAACCCCATTTGTACAGGTCCTATCCCCTGACCAATCGGCTATCCTAACCTTAACCACTCAAGGTCTCTCAATGCCTAACCCCAACCAATCGAGCTGCTTCGTAGGGCGTGGCCATAGTGGGATTCGTAATTTCGCTGCCTGGCAATAGTAGTAAACACATCCATTATAAACACTGACGTACCGCCAAAAATTACATTTATCTACTCTAATCATTAATGTGACTGTTGTTTATCTCCAAATCAAAATGACTGTCTGCCTCTAACACTGTAAGAGCACTCTTTCTCTGAACTGTTCGCAGTGGCATCTAATTTCAAACATCTTTGATATTTAGGAGTTAAAATGTTGGATTGTTAGTTGGATTATTATGAATATGATTATGTACGTACTTTCACAAGCCAATGAGAGAGAGTCCCAGAGCAGCTGATGGATAACAAGAGACGGAATCAGTTAAACTTTCACCTCCAGTTTTTGCTGAAGAACCAAGAACAGACAACCTGTGTTGACCGCGTCTCCCCAACCATTTTTTTAATGCACAGTTAACGTTTAGCTTTTTTTTTGCCACTGCAAAGCATTATAAATGCTACAGCAATTTGTCACACTACGTCAGGCTCCATTTTGTTTACATCTGCTTCCCTACCAGATCACATGAGAGAGATCACAACAGTTGGTGCATTGCTCCCTCCAGCACAATAATCTTATTATTAGTTTCAAATCTTGTAATGCATGCATGTTTGAGATCAGAGAGAAGAACATCCGTGAAGGATTTTAAAACTCCTGTAGTCTAAGCCCGGCTTTAGCAACGGGTCAGATGACTCTGTAATACATCTTTTAAGGTTTTATCATATACACAGCTTATTCAACCAGTTTTATTAACTATATAACAATTGTAAAGTAGCAGGATCCATTTGGAAATTCACATACATATTACACACTGAAAAAAGATGTGGAGCACTGTTATTCGATACACAATTCTGTAAATCTGCTCGTCCCTCAGCAATGTACACAAACTATATTGACTGTGACCGGCAATTTCCACTGGATGCGTAACAGCTGTGGAACGGCTCCGGAACGTCGGCAGAGTCATTAGGTTTCCATTAAAGTCAATGTGTGTATTTCCACTGACTGCGGAACGTTCCAGCTACATCTTCCCTACTCCGTCCCAGCTCCGGCGGTCCGCAGCCCTCCGGAGCAGATACGCAGAGCTTCTATTTTTGCCGGACGCCGGAGAGCTCCGCAGCAATTCAGCACATGGCAGATAGTGCGGGACAGGAAGTCGAGCACAGAAACAAAATAAAAATCTGGTTAATTTTCAAAGTAAAATACACCGTGCTCACGGCGGATCATATTTCCCTGCACTACACCTTGAAAACACAGCACAGAGTTGTTTCCCCTCTACTCCTCTGGATGGAAACAAACTGTTGATGGTTTTGTGGTTCTATTCTACGTGAATTCGCGAGATATTGTGGGTCCTCATGACTAAATGCTGTCAGTCATGGCTGCAGCCGTGCCGCAACAAATCCGGAACTAGTGGGTATTGACAGACGGCGGAGCACGCAGCCGTTCCGCAGCGGAGCAGGACGTTCCGCAGCCAGTGGAAATCCACAGTGAGCCTGCAAGGCCATTTGCCCAGTCCTGGCAAGTTGCTGCTGAGAAATGAAATCTGTAAAGCGACTGTGTGCGTGAAGCAGTAAAGTTTTTTAAACCACACCAGTGCCTTTGTCACAGAAGTTTGGATATAATTGATGTGATGCAGTTTATAGCTTATTTGTAGTGCGTGTGTGTGCGCCTGTGTCCGTGTGTTACACCGAGAGAAGTTTTTCTGTGTGAGCCATAATTTGACCGAGGATAATGCCCCACAGTAATCAATTAGATTTGCATTGGCCTTTACTTGGCTCACACCACTGGCAACAGCTCAGTCTCTAAGTACTAAAATTGAATGAGCAATGTGGTTTATGCCTTCTGTCATTAGTATTTGTATTGTAGATGAAACAGGTATTAGCATATGGATGACAGGGATAGTAGCTGTGCTTAAAACTGAAGCTACACATTGTAGAAGGAGCAGGGTTTTGGATGTTTTAAGCCTTGAATTTGGTTACCCACAAATTCAAATGTAAGCAGAATTTGCATCAACGGTGAATTATTTCTACATTGCATCAGAACGGTCATGCAGTTTCTTTTAAATGTATTATTTATTGACTGTTAAATATATTCCAGAACTACCAAAATCGATTGAGTAATGCAAGTTTGTAAAGTTGCATTATAGGCTTTGCTTTTGTTGATAGCACAAGTGGTAAAACTAACATCGAAATAGTGGTCATATGTTACATAGCTACTGTAATATCTACAGTGTGTGCATGTGGAAGTTTAGAAAGCTACATAAGTGTTTCGTAATTAAATCTCCAATCCTTGGCATTCTGTAGGCTCTGTGTGAATGTTTCTGTTTTCTATTAAAGCTCCTTTACTCCCCACAAAGATTGCAAGCAGTAATCTATTTTACATCCCCTCTTAAGATTTGGAACGCATTACTTTGGTCAACAAAGCTGACTGTAATTTTCTACAGAGCAAGTTAATGGAGACACAGCACACACTGTGATACAATGCTTGTTTCTTAGCCAAGTAATAAAGCAATTTACAGCAAACCCACACGTAATTACCACATGCCAAGATGGCCTGAATGAAGAATATAATGTATAAAGTGTGTTTGGATAAAATCACTGTTAAATGATGTCCATGATAAGTCGCTTTCATAAAATTGTAGATATTATACAAGTCCTTCCTTTCTTTATATTCTAATATAGACACTTAAGAGATATTGTTATACATTTTAATTAATATATAGTGACTTTTTATAATTGCAATGCAAATTATCACTTGATATGTGAGGAAATTTGATGGATTGGTGAGTCTGGTGGATGGTGCTCACGTTTGTGTTGAATTGGTTTCCACCTTCTTTCTTGTTCCAATGCTGGATGATTGGTTGCTTTGTAGCCAATTGCCTTAAAGTAGATCACTTGTATGTTTGATATTCAAAGGGGCTGTACTTGATATCCAGAACATTAATATAACCGTAAACTCATATTTGCTATGTAAAGATATAGTTGAGTAATGGCGTCCTGAGCAGAGAATGAAGTCACACTCCCTCTGTGTTTCCAAAGCATCTGTATTTGACGAGTTGGGGAACAGTCTGTGAGAGCCGTGTAGAGGTAATCCCAGCCCACCTTTTTTTTCCAAATATTGAGTACAGCCCCTTTAAAAGGCATCTATACTGCGTGATTGTGACACTGTTGAAGGGCCAAAAGCTGAAAGTATTTTTCACTGTGTATGCCATTCATTGTTTTTGGGACAGTGACTAAGGGTTTCACAATTCTCTAAATCCAAGATTTTATGACTTTCGATTTTAAGGTCACGATTCGATTACATTTTTGATTAAAAAAATTAAAATTCAGCAGTGACGGGAATGCTACAATAAGAGTCATTAGATGGCAGAAGCGTACTTTGCAGTTTGAGTTTCTCAGAGTTTACAAGATGCACTTGAATGCACCATGAGTTTAACAAGGTGCACCTGAGTGCTCCATAAGGACCCGTCAGAGCCCATAGGCATTACCGTTCATTGTTTGTTTACATAACTCAGGGGAAGGCAAAATGTTGCCATGCAGGATTTTTCAGGGAAGCAGGAAGATTTTACAGTTCAGTTGTTTCTCCGTCATCTCCGACTCCGGCTGTGGCCATGGTGTCTGGAAAAGTGCAGCTGCAGGCTGTTGGTAAGCTAATGTGTGTCTTTAGCTGCATGCTACCAGCCAGTAGTACAATTACAACAAGTACAAGTACAATCAACACTGAGGATCACCAAGTTTGGTGTTTTCTTTGAGACAAAGAGTCCGAAGAGTCCGCATTTCTCCCAAGGCAGAACCGTGGTGTAATTGGGGATGCTTCACATCTTCACGTTTTCCTGTTTTGGATGAAATTCAAAACATCCTTGGTGTAGTAAAGGCTGCAATTATAGAGGAAACAATAACTTCTTACATCATTAAAGGCCCCTTTTTTGTCTCTTAAAAAGCATTACTAAATTAGCTGAATAATTGTAAAACCAGTACAGCTTTTTTTACATAGTAAGTATATAGTCCATATTCCAGATTTGAGGCGGTTAAAATTTAGTTATCCTGCTTCATAAAGACAAGCCCCAGGTCCAAGCTGTAAATAGTAAAAGCTATTCATTTGATAAAGATGAATTATTTATTCTTAATTACGTTTTTAAAATATTGTATATGACAGCGGTCGTAAGGGAAATGGGCTTTAATATTTCAATTTCATGGACACCCACTTCCTAAATTGCCTGATTTGAAACTTGAACCTTGTTCAGCGGCTACACGGAGGCTCAATATTACCTCATAGTATGATAATCACTGGTCCCTATGTGTAAGGACTTTGCATCTTCTCCCCTTATTTCGTCCTAAATTACAAAGTAAAGGTAAGGGTGGTGATATTCTAACTGTCAACACATGACCACAAAAAGACCAAAACAAACAATGAACAAGTTTTTCCAAAGCCTGATATAACTTATGCCTCTGTGCCATAGAGCTCCATTACTATTCATTCAAAGTCAGACTAACACATTGTTGGTCTTTTAATGGGATGTGTTGACAATAAGAAAACACTGATTGCAGCCTGTTTTTTTTAAGAAAGACAGATGGAGACTGAAAACAAGAAGACTCTCTCAACTAATATTGTCATGTTATTGAGACGGATTCTGGGCAGCACACTCACTCCGTTGGCAGAGAAAATTAATACAGTTCATATGAAACCATTTTTTTAAATAAGGTTTGGGACAGGCCTGTAACAGCGTCACACATGTGACACAGCGCTGTGGGGATAGGTCTGGCAATGCGAGACTGGCGGTAATGTAGCTGAAATGATCACCTAAATTGCTTCTTATATATCCACCATGAACAGGTTAATTACAGTCAACTTCTCCAGGGGGATTATTTTAGGTAGCTCAAACGTCTTTAGCAGCACTATAATGATAGAAAATAGTGCTGCAAATAGTGTTTGCCAAACGTTGTAATACATTTTGTCACATTATGTTTTCAAGTGTTTCTTTTTAGTTTATCTTTTTCTCATTTCAGTTTTGGAAAACAAAGGCATTATCTACAAAATGAACACTGCAGCAGATCAATCAATCAATCAATCAACATGTATTTATATAGCACTTTAAAGCAACCAGGAGGTATCCAAAGTGCTTTACATCAAGAACCAAGAATAAAACAACATCCAATAAAAAGACTGAAACATAGAAAACAGTCAAATCAGAAAAGGTTACATAGAAACAGGAGGAGGAGAGGGAAATTGTCACACCACTTCTACATACTAGAAGCCATTCTAAATAAATTTGTGAAGATCCAGGACTTAGCCAAAAAAATTGAACATCAACAACTTCTCAGTCCCTCCCCCCTTTCCGCTAAAACCCAAAACGGTCTCCTAAGCCACTCCCTCCACAAAGGAGAATCTCACTACAGGCTGTAGGTGGTGCCAGAGGAGCCAGATTTTTTTTTTTTTAATTACCAGCGTCATGTAGTTCTACTGGAACATAGGGTCAGTTTAAGCAAATATGACAGAAAGTTAGTTTTATAAGTCTTACCTACTGCACCTTTAAGCCCTACAGTTACAGTGAGCTAGTTCTTCTGTCTCTCAATCCCCCAATGTTAAAGTAGACCTATTATGCTTTTCCATATTTTCTGTCATATATATAATGTTAAAATGTTGGCTGTCGATATTAAACGAGGCCAACGTTTCAAATAATGAGGTAAATGGAGCTCAGCGCAAATTCTTTCAAGAAGACTTCTTAAACATAATCACTTCTCACTCCCCTGAATGGATCAGCTGTAGAGGTGTTCACTTTTGTCTTAACCAATCAGAAGCGGCCATGAAAATCACGAGCCAATCACTGCATGACATCCTTGTTTTAAACCTGTCTCTCTCTGCTGCTCAGTTGTCATTTCAGGATAAGAGCACAAACTCACCTTTTCACGGCCCGTGTCTCGCGTTGATAGCAGCTGATGTCTATCCTAGAAGATATTTTTCTCTCGCTCTCATTCTACAAGCAGTTTTTCCGCAGCTCTGGTGCATGCACTGCGGGTACGACTCTCAGCCGCCGGCGTTGAACGTATTTCAGTCGGTTTCATCACGGCAGAGGAACCGGCGTGTTCAACTCATCTGGATCATCCAACCCTTCGAAGTTAAGTTATCTCATCGGGCATATTTTATTCATTCATGTTTGCCGCACACAGTAATGCGGTTCAGGGTGCGGTGGCCTGGAGTTCTGGGCAGGGTCTAAACTCTGGCTTCTGCGTCTCTGGGGGCTATTTACCGTAAATTCTATGATAGAGACAGCCGGGGACATCGTTTTACTTCTATACTTGCATCAAGGTTAATTGTGCACTTAGGCAGGCACGTCTTTTCTCTATGGGCTCACTAGGTAAGCTGCTTTTTATCTTCTCCGACATCCTTTTTAGCGTGCTCTATCATTTCAGTTGACGTTTTAAATTCACGTCATTTACGGGTTTGTCCCATTTCGTGACGTTTCTGGGCTTAGAGTACTGTTCTAATACTTGTGTAGGGGTAAGAGTCTTTTCTCGATAGGGAAATTAAAAAAATGTATTCGGAGATGTCGCTATATTTGTCAGTAGTCATGCTGACGTCAGCAGAATGCATAAGGCACTTATATTCTGCATTTGTACATATACTCATCGTCGTGTTGCCTGCTTACTATTGTTTTGTGCATTATGCTCACTCATGGTGGGTAGCGCACATTCATAATATTTCATATATGGTTTTTCAAAGCAAGTAGTCTCAGCACAATATTCATATTGTACAATGGCATCACATCATCGTTCGACAATTTTAATTATGCATATTGAAGGTCTCTCTAACAAGCTCCATTGCTCGCGTCAGCTATTTACTTTTATTTTATCTCATATCTATTGGGGCCTCATTGAGTTTTACGTTTTATTAAATCTAATTACTAAGATGTGTGTTGTTCATTTCCTCTAAGCTTCCTATGTTGGCAATATATGGTGCGAGTCCTGCAAATCAGATTCTGACTGATTCTCGGTAGATGTGTTGGAACCAGTGGCAGCCCAGGTTTCTAATCACTATGCCGTATTTTCGGTCGTGGCTGACCTCAGCGGTTGGTCTTCCATCATTAAAGTGCGTTTCTTACTCATGGGCGCGCCAAACTCAGCATGGTGCATATGGGTCGCGTGACCTCCTATCAGCATTATGGTCATCGCAACCTCCTATTTCATTGATCCTTCTTGCAGTATCCTATGTCTGATTTTGTTTACTTTTACCTAGATTCTGCAATGCCCGCTGAAGACTTTCCGGAGCCTTTGCCCGGAAGCCAGCCCAGTACCAGTTGCACTGCCCTCTCTCCAAGAGTTGGCTCTTCACTGATTTCAAACCCCCTACATTCCTATTTGGAATCCGCTAGGCATTATATGAGGAAAGGTTTAGCAGCGTCAACTTTAAAAACTTATGTTTTGCCTGGTATACATTCGCTTTTTTCTGTGTCTCTATTACCCCTTAAACCTGTTTCAATCAACAGTATTTGTGCATTTATTTGTTATTGTCACGATACTCGCCATTTCAAACCGCAATATTTTCGTGGACTGCTCGCGGGTATTCAGTTTAACAGGTGTTACGACCCTTCATTTTCATCTCTTTTTTCCAATCAAGCAATCAAACTAATCCTGAAAGGCATTTCCAAAGCTCATCCCTCTACACCTGATTTGAGGCTGCCGATTACACTTCGTGTTTTGCAGACATTAGTGTCGACACTCAGAGCTGGCGTTTTTCTTTTTACATCGATGCTTTACTTGAATTATTTGACAATACGTATTTTCCTTAGCTTTTTATGCTTTTCTCCGATGCGGAGAATTTACTACTCCTTCTAAATTATTTAATCCCAGGACGGACATCACTTTTTCCGATTTGGCTTTTCACACTCATCACTACGCTTTACATCTTAAGCATTCTAAATGCGGAGGCGCTTGCTCCATCGTCGTTGCTCGCACGGATACACTCTTCTGCCCTTTTAAATCCATGTTGAAGTACTTATTACTAAGGCCCCATACTGACTCCCTCGCTCCGTTGTTTCTTACTTCCGAGAATTTTCCATTGTCAAAACCTTGGTTTAACCATCATCTGAAGCTAGTCCTTATTCAATCAAATTTGTCGCATCAGCATTACTCGGGTCATTCCTTCAGAATAGGGGCTACTACTACTGCTATGCAGCAGCCAAGGTTTTAAGTTGCCATGCCGACAACTAGCGCAGTCAAACCCGGACGCAGCAGCCAAGGTTTTAGTCATCATCATCATCATCATCATCATTATTATTACCATCATCATCATCATCATTATTATTGCCATCATCATCATCATCATCATCATCATCAGACAGCTTAATTTGTATGTGCGTCTGAGAGACGCTTGAGAATCAGCTGCTTAACTTCATTAGGATTATTTCAGAAGCTTAAGGTCTAGTTCTGTTTCCTCTGTCAAGTTGTAACAACAGTTAGTTACAGGAACAAAAGGCGCACATAGGGGAGTTGGAGGAGTGGAATACAGCTGCAAGCAATGTGCTTGTAAGGATGATAAACCAGACACGCCACATCCAAGATAAAATAACTAACCCTAAAGCAAGATCAGTGGAGAAATAATAATAATAAATATATTTTTTAAACCAAGTACACTGAAGGAATCTTTATTACCAGCTACCAGCTCTTAAAAACAGAACTGAAGGAGCCAGCCCACAGATCCAACACACCCACAGAGCCCTCTCACCAACACTGATTTCAGGTCAGAGATCAATAGTTAGTTAAAAGTTGAAAACCAAGGAAATGTTTTTGACAAAAGTGTGGCAGAAGATACAGGTGGGAGACTATTACTATCCCAATGAAATCATCTAAAAACGCAGAACATATTTGGACATTCAGAAGGAACTGAAAGTAAAGAGGATCTGGTTTCATATCACATTCACAAAAATACGAATCCATTGGAACAAAGAGTGTAAAGAGTTATGATAATGCCAGGGAGGCAGCACAAGGCATGGTGTATGTATTCACCAAACAAGTGGAAGAAGGATTAGTTTCTGGATGGCAACCAGTGAAAAGCAGGCACTGTGTAGGCACAATGCTCGAGGGAATACAAAAGGAGAGCCTGATACCTGTAGACAGAGGTAACATGATTCTACGACAAAAATACCGATGTTGGTCCAGTGAGTCCAGTGAATAACATGGTGGAGATGTGAGCAGTGAGAAACTATAAATGAACGTGGCACTCAGTAAGGGTAATATTAGCTACACATTAGATTAATGAGACCGTGACGTTTAGATCTTGACTCACTATTGGAGCTTACTAAAAGTCAGTGACTTTATTTATTTCAATCCATTATATGCCATATGAGTGACGGTGATTTACTTGTGTTGGTCATGTCTAGGCTGAGGAGAACTCTGTTGGGGGAGTGGGGGGGGGGAATGATCTCCAACCCTAACCCTAGATACAACAGTCTTAAGAGAAACAAAAAAGAGTAAAGTGTGTAAGGCGCCAATTGGAAAGGATGGGAATGATAGACGTTTGGAGTCCTAACCCTCTTGATTCATTACTCTCCAACTCATAATGTTCACCCAAGGATACTGTTTTTATGAATATGGTTGATATAGAGTGAATCAGTGCAGATGTATCAGATCACAATGCCTTGTATTTAAAAAATAATACAGAAAAAATGAAAATCTGGGGAGTTGATGTGACAATATTTAACAATTAAGGATTAGTGGGAAATATGAAATCAGAAAGTATATAGATGAAAATAACGACAACCATCATTTCAGATGCCTAGCAGGTGGTCATTTGTGCAAAGCTAATAGTTAAAACCACATTATTACTGTATTACTCAATTGTCACCTTGCAACATTATGTATTACAGTACAGCAGACATTACAACAGATGAGATAAACGAGGCAATACATTCATTAAAGAATAAATCTCCAGGGAGTGAGGCTACCCTACATATGTTTAAGGAGGAGCCAGTGTGATTACTCCAGACCTCTTTTAATTGAACTCTCAAATAAAATAGAATCCTGCCATCATGGGCGGGAGCAATACATTCAGTCTTTCCGAAAGGATCATGATAGGTGTACAAGCTGTTGACCAATTTCAATACTACATGCCAATTATAAATTGTATCATGTCAGTTGTGGTATCCTAGCTGTAATATTAAGTTACAGGAGATGGTTATCTGTAAGCTATATCGTTGATACTTACCTATCAAGAATAATAGTTAATTTCCTTACCCTGTTTGAGAAGTTATCTGCTAATAAGGGATGTTCCAGCAGGAGGCGCTATTACATTGAGTTCTGAGTCAGAGTATGTTCAGCAGTCAGGATGACAACACATAGACCGGAAAAGTCGTTGAGAACCAGAGAAATGTGAGCAGTGTTGTAATGTACAAATACTTCGCAATTTTCACGTATCTGTACTTTACTTTGTTACTACAAAATAAAATCAGTAGACATTTGTTACACTGGAAAAAAGCAGGTTTGGAGAATCATTGCTCCTAAATTGCCAAGATAATGCACCCTCCATTCCAGTTGATGACCTTATGCCTGTTTGTTGCCAAGCAGCAAAAAAAAAATAGGAGGAAGGATAATGACTGATAGTGTCATGGAAGCACCTGGTGCAGGCTCTGCCGCCATGGTAACAGACGATGAGCACCCCGACTACAGTGGTGATGAAGATAACGTTACACACCTTTGGCCATAAAGTTCATAATCAAAGTTTTTTTACTTTTACTTCTAATACTTAAGTACATTTAATATCAGAAAATTACTTTTGATACTTAAGTACAGTAAATATCAGATACTTTAAGACTTTTACTCAAGTAATACTCTAAAAGGAGACTTTAACTTCTACCAAAGTCATTTTCTGGTAAGATACTTGTACTTTTACTCAAGTATTGCTTTCAATTACTTTATACAAGACTGCATGTGAGAGTAACTTGCAAAGATGTCATGCCTGCCAGTTTATATTAAACTTGCAAACGTATTTGGATGTTGTGGACATTCAGTTCTTCTATAGACGATACAACATCAGTTATCTCCAAAAGATGAAATACATAGCACAACTAATAGATAAAGACCAAACGGGCAATCTATCAGAGGTCATCAACCCCAGGACAAAGTGTGGATTATTTGATGTAGATCTTTTTAAATGTACTTTATCTCGGTAATTTCTCTGAGGAATGTGTAATGGAAGAGACAGGGAACTGGGTGAAGGGAGCACCACCGACAAAAGACCAATAGCTAATATTTGTTGAAGAAATCTTCTTAATGGAAACACTGACTCATTTTAAGACTACAAAGGAAAAATGTAAGTTATACAAGATTTAAATTGGCGACATAAAAACGGAGCTGCAAATAAAATCCATCAACAGACATTTAAGTGATGTTTTTTCTTAGCCTAGAAATCTAGACGCACCCTATCGGCAGCAAATGTGGGTCTGGCTTGTCAGGCTAGTTTTTTCTTACTGTCATGTTGCAAATCTTTTACCAACGTTGGGGGAAAAAAACAATATTTAAGCAAAACCATGATGTTTCCCTAACCTTAGCCAACCTTTTGAGTAGCACAGAATGACAAATGGAATTCAGGAAATAAACATTGGTCTCCAGTGACAAAATCCTCTGCTTTGCACACACAACCATCCACCCCTTCCTCCTATCTACTACTTCTGAGCAGTATAAAAACTAATTCCAGGCAGGAATTACATTTCCTCCTAAATGTATCTGGCAAAGCGTATAAGTAGTATATAAATGTATTTGGTGAGAGACAGGATTTTTCCCAGCCTAATGTATACAGCTTTTGAAGATGATCTCATGCAGCTGCCTCGCTGTGTGTGCAGTCACCTGCCTGTCATCCTTGAGGGAGCCAGCGGGCTGGCACTTCCACCAGTGTGAATGATGCTTACAGTGGCTATGACATTGAGACTGTGTGTGTGTGTGTGTGTGTGTGTGTGTGTGTGTGTGTGTGTGTGTGTGTGCGTGCATTAGTGCATGGGTAAATCCTCCCTCACACTCTCCTTTTGGCACTTTTTTGTTTGTGCCATCATAAACATTCAAGTCAAGCACTTTACATTCGTAAAGTGGGTAAAATCTGAATGAATGTCAGTGATTTACATGCCCTCATACATTACATGTACAAAGTATGCACACTCTTAAAGAATGCTCAAGGATGGTCTAATGCTGCATTGAATGTATTACTCCAGCTCCTGTCCGCTGCATGTACACACTGTCATTTCAAATCTGTGACTAGCACCTGCAGATGATATTTTTTTTAAGCATATTTCCAGGAGAATGTGTATTGGATGCCGGCAGCACTTCTGCCCACTGAGCTCCTACATTGCTGCAGAATCCAAAACCTTCCAGCCACATTACTATGCACAGCAACAGATTGGCAGGAAGCCAAGGCACATTGAAGTGTGTTAGTCTTAGCAAATTGAGGCTGAGTGCTGTGTGGCAATAACGCTAGAATCAAGATATTTCCTTTCCTCTTTTTCTCTACCATGTCCTCAGTACCATCTCTGATTTGTGTCTATTCCTGCTCCCATCAGCCTCTCCCCTCTCTCTCTCTCTCTCTCTCTCTCTCTCTCTCTCTCACACAGAAAACTTGTCATTGGTATGTGGGTGTTTTGGTTTCAGTACACTGTGGGTGTGAGTTCTGATAGGTGAAACTGTATCCAGTGAGTCTAAAATGGGCACTGTTATGCGTTTGTTGCTATGAAAATGATGAAAATGATGAACTTACCAAAAACAAACTATACCCATATCTCGCTTTGTTTCATATGTGAAATGTATGATGACATGGCACTCCGTTGGAGAGCAGTTGATTCACATTTCCCACCAGTAAGACATGATCATAGCTCTAGGCAGTGTGGTGGAACCTCCATTCAGCGGTGGAAGAAGTACTCAGATATTTTACCTAAAATAAAGGTATTTACAAGTAAAAGTTCTGAATTCAAAAGTTGTTCTTAAGTAAAAGTACAAAAGTATTGGCACCAAAATATACTTAAAGTGTGTTGAACGGAGGTTCAGTTGAAAACCCCCCCAAAAAAACAGCTAAAACTATATTATTGCTCAAAATGGACTAATCTGTGTGAGTGCTTGAAAACATATTAATCTGTATTGCATTTATAACAGGACAGATAGTGTGCTTTAGAGAAATGCAGTTGGTTGAGTGGAAAGAGTATGGCACTTAGGGACAGAATAGGGTACCTCGTGCCTTCGGGCAGTGGGTTTTGAGGGTAGTGCATTTTATTTTTACACTGCTGTGTTAGCTTTGCTTTTCTTTATAAAATAAATAAAAAATACCTGAGCTCGTGTTGGGCTAGGAAACTGGTCAATGTATGTATAAATAGAGGTAATTCGCCAACAGGCATGAGTTGGTTGATCTCTTTTTGGGGCATTTTGTACTGAAAGAATCTCCGTATTAGAGCATTCATTTTATTCTGTTAGGGACTTTTGTTAAGGACATTTTTGGTCATTTTCTTTCTGTTCAGCTTTTTGCCTTTTTGAACTTTCTGCTTTAATTAAAATAAAAATACCTGAGTTCAAGTTTGGACTAGGGAACAAAACCTGCGTATTTGTTTTGTGCCTTTTTGGAAGACTTTTATTTTTTCCTCTTTTTCTTCAACCCTGCCAAGCGGTAGGGGAACACCCGTATGGGAGGCAGTTTTGACTCCTCTTTAACCGATTTTGACAGCAAGCCTCCTCTCAACTCATCGGAGACTGCATTTTTCAGCGGATTTGAGCTTTTGGTGATTCCGCGAAGAGCAGCTTTAAACTGTGAGTATTACTGAAAATCATATGGTTATGAAGCTTCCCTCGGGCATTACTATTTCTGTATAGGAGGTTAAAACGCCCGTGAACAAGGGGACATCTAGGGTGTTAATCAAAGTCTCTTGCCTCGCCTTCGGGTTCCCTGACCCAGGCGAGGACCCTTTAGTATGGGTGTGTGTGTCTCTATAATAAACTTAAAACAGGAAAGTATCTGAAATAACTCCTTTTATATAGACCAAAACATCCGCTCCGCTGATGGTAACTGGTGTTAACTGTACAGCAGAAGAGGGCATAGTAGAACGAGGGTTATCGAGGGGAAGATATAAGAGGAGTTAGCTTTTAAAATAAAAGTGATACGAAGTCTCGATAACTGTCACATCATTCATCAAGTGCCAAAACTAAAAGAACTCACTATGCAGAATGGCCCATTTCATAATAATGTATATCATATTACACGATTACAACTATAGATGCATCAATGTGTTAACTTTAATGTTGCAGCAGGTAAAGGTGGAGCTTTTCTAATCTATAATAAAACATTGCAATGTATTAGTCGGGTTTGATTCTTCCAGATAAATCCTGAAGTCCGGCTTTTCCGACCTGAAAATGAAGCTCTGCAAATGCAAATCCTCTTTTTTTTGGGGGGGGGGTCGCAAGGCACGGGTCGGGGGTATTGGTAAACACAATGAACGGTCACTGATGTCAACGTTTTTTGTGCCTCTAATTCATGTCTTCATATCACTCCGCAAGTGGTCCATTAACTTGTCACGATGTAACTTCATTCAAAGCAGAGCTCCACCAAAGAGCCTGCAATCGTCGCGGAAGGTTATCTGAATAAGAATTTTGGACGTGTGGGGGCGAACTATCTTCTTAGCTGAAGCCGATAATATTACAATATTTTAATTTTATGTTGGCAATGCAAGCTGAAGCGACGTAGCAGATGACGTTGAGAAGTTGCAGTGAGGAATATTTTAGGAGCACCATTTTCAGCAGTGCAGAAAGGTAGTGGCCCACACTGAGTGTTGAGCCCGGAAACATGGCTAAAAGAGCTCTACAGCAAACAGATGTGCTGGGCGAGCTGTCAGTCGGTGGAAGCTAGCAGAAGCTAGCTGGCATAAGCTGACAGCTGACCAATGCTACCAAGTGATCGGCGGAGATGGGGAGTACATGTATTTGAAAGAGTCTGGCAGTTGTGGTAGACGACGGTCCAGTCGGGAGTTTGGATGGAGAGTCCACTGAAGTCCACTGTGGTCTGAAGGGCTAATCCTCGCTAGATCACTAGCTAGCGGTAACCGTTAGTCGGGAGGTTGACAGCTAACGTTAGCCAGCTGAAGCTAACAGTCGATCGATGGTGAGTAACGTACGTTACACAGGATGGCAGCAGCACAGAGTCCAGAGTTGATAAGTGTGGGGAGGGGGGGTTAGAAAGGTGTTGAGAATGACCAACACCTAATCTTAAACTTAGGGTTCTTAATTAACTACGACCCGATCAGAGGTTACTTAAATTGGGACGTTCAATCAAAATCAAGCATGTCACCTTCAAACGGGATCTCTGTTTGCAGGGTTCAGGCTGGACCCTCCCGGTGATCATGCTGCTCTGGGGGACCGGCTGCACAGTGAGAAGCCGCTGCTGACGGGCGCAGAGCTCTGCCTGAACTCCGCGCGGCCGTCTGACGGCATCAGTATTAAATTGAGACAGTTTCATTAGAGGTTAAAAACGTCTCGTTATCGCGTTAAAAAGTAGTCTAATTCGGTACAGTTGGTTTTAACGCCTGATGCGAAGTGTAGGCCTATAGGAGTACACATGAAAAACCTGAACAAGCAGCGTCGCTCTGCTCCGTCTTTCTGCTGTGCCCCATTCACGTAGTAGTTTTACACTATGTAGGTTAAACTCACGCAAATAATCCACGGTTCACATGTATGTATGAACTGTGGTGGTCCATTACACTGTAGGCTACATTCAACATCACTGATTAAGTAGCCTAAGTCAATCCTAAATTTTTCAACTTGGGAGCAAAACATGCTCCTTGGGGAAAAAAAGTTACCATAAAGCCCTGTTCATGCTAATTAAACAACTGGACTTTAGGGTTAAGTGTTGTTGTATCCGGCCCATATCCCGGATGTGAAAGCCCCCTTACTGGACTACTGAATATAATAATATTCCATTATATTTTGTATTTTGAACCTGCCACCAGAATTTTGTTATTTCCTTGCAATAAATATTGACATTTTTACCATAAATTGTTGCCTAAAAATGTATCAGAATGCAGGAATTGAAGTCTTTTACCCTCAAAATGTCCTGGGGGAGGACCCCCAGACCCCCTCTCCCCCCTGCTTTGTGTGTTCCTGCAAAGACAAATTCTGAGCAAGGAAAAACCCAGAAGTATAATCACAGACAGCCATAAAAAACATTTAAATTGCAGAGTTAGAGTTAAAACGGATGAAAAGATGAAGAACCAGACGGACAATATGTACAGTGTCAACAGAGAAAAACACGGACAATCGAACAGACAGACAGTGACAACATACATACTACATAGGCCTACGTACATACTGTAGAGAATGACAGTAACAGCATACAAACGGCATAAATAAAAATTTGTTATAAACGTGTGCTCTTTAAAAAGTAGAAAGCATTGTTTGCCAGTTACATTAAATGTTTAAAAATCTGTTACATAAGGTACTGCATTATTATTTCACCATCTGTACATGTAATTAGTGAATGCACGTGTCCGTGGGTGATGCTGCATGGGCGTGGTAATGTGGGCTGGTGTGGCTACAGTGCCAGGGCTGTGTGTGTGTGTGTGTGTGTGTGTGTGTGTGTGTGTGTGTGCGTGTGTGTGTGTGTGTGTGTGTGTGTGTGTGTGTGAGAATGGGAGAAAGAAGTTTGTGTGAGGTGGACCTGGTCACCACAGACCCAAATCTTCTCAGCTGTTGCTACTGTCATATGCTGCACTTCATGTGGCACATTATTTATATTATAACAAGGTAATGCAATGAGTAATCAAGTGATGACTGATTAACAGTAATGTAAATGCTAAATGCCCTAATACCTGTTGATACTACAACAATGCAAAGTATAAGCTCTTAACCTTGCAGTTTTGCACATATCATGTAAGACTCAATTTCTCCATTTCTTTGCAGAAAACTCTCCAGAAAGCCATTTAATGGTTTATTTTTCAAAAAATGTCACGGGGGGGCATACCCCCAGACCCCCCTAGGGAGAGCCCCCCCCCCACATAACAAATCCCAATTTAACCCCTGCCAACCCAGTCTCACGGCAGTTCATGCAAATGTCACGTTATTTTTAATCTATTGATACGTGTTCATGGGGACGTTTTTCACGTTTTTTTACGTGGTGGCCAGCACGAAATACCCTACGGGGAAAGGACGCCTCACACGCCGGGAGACGGTGGGGGACGGCCGCTGGGGACACGCCACAATAACAGGATGGCGGAGGTTGGGTTTAGGAAAAACACTACAGGGAAAGGACGCCTCACACGCCGGGAGACGGCCGCTGGGGACGCGCGACAATAACGGGACGGTTGTGATTAGGAAGATTACGGGAAACAAAATGCCACACAAGGGACGCCATCCCCGCTCTCCCGGGTGAAAGTCCTGTGTTGTTTGACCCATCCACCACCCCGACCACCCTTGGCTGGTCAGCTTTTTATACTACTGCCTACCATTTTCGTGCTGTGACCAAGAAATATGCTTCCCATTGAAATACATTACTTCACATTTTCCTAAAAAACGAGAAAAACGTCCCTGTGAACACGTATCAATAGATTAAAAATAACGTGACATTTACACGAACTGCCGTGAGACCGGGCTGCCCCTGCATACAACGTTCTATGCAAGTAATATATTAATGATTACTTTCATTGAAATCTGGGTGTTTCATTCAATTTTATAGCATCTGAAAAAAAATGGGGGGGGGGGGGGGGGGTGCTGTCGTAGCGTCATGGGTGCGGCGTATATTTTCCTGCTTTTTTGTCCTTTGCCAATCACACCTATGATTAGCTGATGTATATTTTTTATTAATAATCTAAATCTAGAAAAAACTAGTAAAGTATAAAATTACATTACTCGTAAATTACTAGTACATCATGTGTGTAAATGTTACATGTGTAGTTACATTCCACCGCTGTCTCCACTTGTCTCGACTGTACTTGTGTCATTCATCTGAATTGGTTCTTTTTTCTGTTTTAAGAAACAGATCCACCACTTTTCTTCTGAAAGAGAATGTGTAATGTTGTGTAAATTAAACAAGGAAAAGTTATGAGAAAGAAAAAAATGAAAAGTTGTGGCTCCAAGCATGTTAAACAGTTTACTATCTCTGCCAACTGCACTCATTTAAAGATGTGTAACCATGTGCCACTCACAACTTATTTGATTGAAAACGTAATGAAAAATAAAAGCACAATCTCATTTAACAGAAGTCATCTGCACTCATCTTCCTTGGCTTACACTTGTTAAAACAGACCAGACACCAACATGCCGATATGCTGAGGCGCACTGTGACATATTGTCTCCTCTTATTTCTTTCTTCTTTCACTTCAGCTGATAAGATAATTGGTTTAAACTATTCTCTTTTTTATCTTAGTTTTAGAGTACATTTAGTGGCAACATCCAAACAGGAAAGAGGGTTATAGAGCTCAAAGCTGGCGGATTTTACCTGTCTGGACATTTTCAGAGCTTTGAACTGCCCCATGGAACAGCTAGGTGTGTTTAGCCTCTTGATGAAGGCCAGCAGAAGTGTGTGTGGCTTTTATGAGTTACTTGACATGTGGTTCTTTTGGTCAGTGTGCAGAAATGATCAGCAAGTGCAGTGGCTTGCAGTTCATGAGGAGAACTGGTACTGTGAAAATAGTTGTTTTGTCTTCTGTGCCCCCTCCTCTGGGGAGCATGGTAAGTTTCCCCTATTGATGTCATCATGGTCATTCGATGACACCGTCAGGAGTTGGGGATGACGCAGTTATAGCAAAAAGATTGTGTTGCAATCTGGAGGTATGGAGTTCGAAAGACGTGGGTGTTTACCAGTCAAAGTCCACTTCTAACAAAATTTGCGTTATGGGAAATATAGGATCCAGGATTTTTGCAGCGTGCCCCGTCCCTGCTTTGATTTTTGACAATTATTTTGTCTCGAGTGTCCTTCAGCTTTATGGCAGTGAAATAGTGAATTGCTGGAGCACTACTTTCCCAACTCGTAAAATACTGACTCTTGGTCAGTGTCTCTCAGTGTCAGATAAAATCACCCCTTCAGCATGGAACGCACCAGGCAGAGCAGCAGCTCGACCGCGGCGCTGTAAGATGATGTAGTATTAAGAGACACAACGGTAGCGAGTAGTATGAAAGACAGAAAATCCACGTAAGGAGGTTGGTTGGGGGGGGTGGATGGGTCAAACAACACAGGACTTTCACCCAAGTAACCGGGTTTGTGTCCCGTTGGTGTCCTGTGTGTCACGTATACGTACATTTTATAACCCCACCCACGATCTTTTCCTAAACCTAATAGTCCCGCTCATGTGCCGCACGTCAGTTAAATGTACGTCCCGACCAAGCAGCGTCTAAATATGAGATATATGAGTGAGAATGTGTTGACTTCAACACATTCCACTGTTCATGTGTTCCTCGATCCACCCTGATGGTGAGCACCAGGCAGCACACACTTGGTTATTGTAAGTGTTGGGGAGTAACGGAATACATGTACCGGCGTTACATATTCAGAATACAAATTATGAGTAACTGTATTCCGTTACAGTTACAATTTAAATAGTTGGTATTTAGAATAGAGTTACATTGTTGAAATCAATGGATTACATGACGATACTTCTCTATTTCACAAGTTTATTCACTCCATGCATTTCCCAAAATTATCTATTTGCGTGATCAGTCACAATTAGAGGTCTGATCGGGCCCGAGGTCTGATCGGGCCCGAGCCCGACAGGCATTAAGATATTTGTGTCCAAGCCCGACCCGAGCCCGACACAGGTAAAATCTCATTTCTTTTCTCATATTAATGACACATGTAGCCTACGTTTGTTTGTATGGAAAGCCCGCTTTTATTAAGCAACTGTAGGAAGGCATTCGGAAATGTCTGAATAAGCTGTTTAATTTAAAATGTTCAACGTGTTAACCTTTCCTGATTGCTTCTTTTCCGACCGTGGTCAGAAAACCAGGGGAGACTCGTTACCTCCAGGGCCAACGTTATAAAATGAATAACGTTGGGGTTAAAATCCCGTTTGTGGTGAGCAAATGAATGAACTTGGCTTTCAGTCTGGGGTTTATCTCGGATACCACACACACTGTGTACAAAACTTGAACTTATTCCACCAACTCTGCTCCGGTCGCATCTACACATCTGCTTCCTCTTTCTCTATCTCTCTTCTGCCCACTTTACACATGCACTGAGCTCTCTTAAAGGAGCCACAGCACCATTTTACAGCAAATGCCTTATCGTGCTGATGTGACCGAGCCCGACCCGAACCCGACCATAATTTCTAAATATCTGTCCAAACCCGGCCCGGCCCGTCGGGTACCGTGGGGACCCGTCAGGACCCGTCGGGCTCGGGTATCTATGCCTTAATCACAATGGCGCAACTTTACATTCTCCTACGTGTTGATTTACTAGCCCCAGAGCTGTTGAAAGACTGACTAGCACCGTTTGACATGCTAGCTAACGTTAGCTAAAATTAGCTCGTGGTAGCTTAGACTGTGGTTAGATTTTTGTAGTATGCCGTTCGGGACTACAAATACAAAAATCTGTCTGCTTGTTCAGGTACACATTCAGCCAGTTGGAACAGAAGAACACACCAGAATAGGCCTGTTTAGCATGCTGTATGTGATGGCCGCATTCCTACACTTATAAAATGCAGTTCAATGTGGAAGTAATCCAAGTATTCAGAATACGTTACTCAGATTGACGTAACGTAACAAATTACAAATTACATACGTTACAAATTACATTTTTGGGCATGTATTCTGTATTCTGTAACGGAATACGTTTTGAAAGTATCCTTCCCAACACTGGTTATTGTTCAGGCTTTGTCGCAGACTGGCCCTTAACTGACAAAAATATATGCACAGTAAATTCATGAATCAGATATAGATCAGTATCAGTATTATAGCACTTGGTTCAAATTGTCAGCAAATAGAAATCAATATAAAATTATAAATACGTTCAAAACACTTTGTGGGGTTTTAGTGCCTGTGTTTCAAAGTCCTTACATAGAGTACACTTAAAGTGTATTCCGGTTTCATTATTCGGTTGCATTCAGTTGCATTTTTAGCAGTTTTATTTCACCTCTCCTGCTTATTGTTTGTACTCTACAAAACACTAGCACAGCCCTACAGGGTTGGGTAACTAATCAACTTTCTAACTCTAGCTTTAATGGAAGGTTTGATAAATATGTATGAAGTTATGCTTCACATTCCTAATCAAATCAGTGTACACAACAAAGAGCATTGGATGGGGTGGTGCATAATCTATTTGCACACATTTTACTTTTAGAGAAAGGATTCACTTAAATCAAATATTCATTGGATGTATAAGTAGTCTGAAACTAAACTGAAATAGAGTGTCCTTTGTTAAACACAGAATAAAGATTATGGTTTACATTACTCCAAACTTGTATTCCTTTAACTTTTGGCTCCCAAGTGGTATGTGTATCTCGTTTATTACTTTCAAATCCCTTCTGCTGAAACTAAATCAGACTAGATGAGAAATGGGGAATCATAGTCAATTGCAACAGTGCAGCGAGTTTATTTCAAATAATCGGCTTTCCATTTGGAAATCAACCTTTATACAATTGTGATGATGCACTGTCTTAGTACCTAGATAGCTCTGTTTTGAATGTAACATAATAATCTAGCAGCTGGTAATGGAATCACCAGCTGTTAGTAAGAATAAACAGGAGAGTATAAAAGGCACACATACCGAGGTACCTGCCGGAAAAGTCAATGCACATGCGCTCTGGCATTTGCACATCCCCAAACACACACATCTCACTCTCCCAGACCTCTGTCACCCTCACATTTTGGCAGAAACGTCTGCACCTCATGAGACATTAGGATGTGATGCGACTGATACAGCATTATTCGCTACATTTCCCGGGTAGCGGCTGGTGTTGATGTCCTCCCAGTAAGCAGATGATGTTTGTTCAGTCTTAGCTAATGTTGTGTGAACATTTTTCTAAAAGGTCACGTCTCACTTTCAAAATATGGAGTGAATTCTAAAGCATCCATGTGAAGCATGAAGCAAACGGGAGATTATTTAAATGTTTTCTTTTGAAGAAAATGATTGTCACCATAAAATAAAGATACATCATAGATTAATTAAATTATTGCTATCATAGGCCTGAATTCTGAATAATTTGTCCCTAAGGTTTTTTCATGACGTAAAAGCTGCAGGTTATAAATAAGGTGGAACAGACATCCCACTCCCCAGCCACATCCTCTAGCCCACACATGCCAAACAGAAGGCCCGCGGGCCAAACCCGGCCCCTCGTAGAGTTTGATCCGGCCCGCATATCAATTTAGGTTCACAATAAATCTTGGTCCACCTAGTTTCTGTTGCTTTTTCTAAAAGTTTTTGTCACTCTTGACGCTTTTTGGCACTTGTTTCAATGTTTTTTTGCAGCTTTTTTAGTTAGTGAAACTGAGTTTGACACCCCTGCTCTAGCCTGAGGAATCATGGCATCTTCCAAAGCCCATTGACACATACAATCCCTCCAGCATTTTCTGGCTCTACCCCAGGGTCTTCTTAAAGTTGGACATACCCAAAAACCTCCAGAGAGAGGCAAGAGGCATCCTAATCAGATGCACAAATCACCTCAACTGACTCCTTTCAAGGCTGCTCACCTTTTCCCTTCTGATGTTTTCACATCCTGGTTCAGCCCACTTTAACCAAGGCACCAAGCCACACCAAGCAATGAGCATGTGCGTCTCCAATGTGTCATCACAGCAGAGTTATAGCCTCGCAAAGCCGCGCTGTTGTGGTCCTGGTGACAAACCAGCACACCTCCAACACTTCAACAAAGCCTTTAACCTTGCCCTGCTGTGCTGTGGAAAAACACTTGCACCGTGGCAGCATGGCTTCAATGGCTGCAGTTGGTCATGACTGCATAAGTGAGCCCAGACACTGTGAATAAACTCTATGACTGGAAAAACACATTTAAAAGAATGTAAACTCTAGTGGTGAAAATGTAATTTAATAGGAGTAGTAGTAGTCAGGCATAATAAGGAATGGAAAACACAATTTAGCAAATAGCCAGCTAATAGTTATAATAATGGAATAAGAGAAGTGGAAAAATATGCGTGAATGTTTAACTTAGTCATGAAAACAAAAGTTGATAATACTGACCATTTAACATAAATATTGTAATATGTTGAGAAAAAAAACTATATTTTCTCATTCATGCCATGGCCTCCTCAAATTTGGAAATACTAATGTTAAATATTTCGGCAAGACAAATTACTGCAAATGTTAGTAGTTCCTCTTTAAACCTTGTTTGACCTCATGTTGGTAATGAAATGGTTTACGTTTTTTGTCCAAAGTGAGCCTAACTTATATTACTTGTTTCCTGTCAGTTGTCAACACACGTTTAGACTTTAAGACATGGCTGTTGAAAAAAAACAAAAAAACATGCCAGTCACTGTTGTGTAATTTTGCAACATGCCAACAGGTCTCTCTCTCTCTCTCTCTCTCTCATCAGCAGACTCTGAAACAAGCAAAGCCCTGGGTTGTTGGGTTTTTGCCAAGCATGCAACATGAGTGTCATTTTTACAATGCGGCTTGACATCACAGTCCCACCGCAACACTGCAATTTGTGAGATAAAGGCGGTCCATGGTGCTCTGAAAGGGAAAAGGGCACATGAACAATAAGGACACTGCTCTGCCTGTTTAGCTCAGCTTGAAAGTTTGTTAAATTTAGTTTGAACACCCAGGGAAGGTGGCAAGTTGCTTTCCATTCCCTGTAATGATGTGGATGAACAAATTCAGCCAAAATGGAGGACAATTATGGTCAGGCTCAAGACTCCCAGCAGGTTTTTGAGAGATGCATTTTTTCCTGCTTCCTGCTGTGTCACAGGAACAAGGCTTTCTGGTTACAGTCACACAACGGTTGTTTTATTGGATTTCAACTTTTAATAGGTGCACAGAGACAGGAGATGGTAGAGTAAGGGAAGGTCAAAGAGAGATGGAGAAGTAGATGCTAAAAAACAGCAGAGGGAGTGAATGTCCAACTCTATCATCAGACAACAACACTGGAAGGTATTGTTATGTGTAATGTCAACACTTCCACAACATCTCCCATGGCAATTAAGGTTAAGGTCAGGGTTACATTGTGGTTGTGGCAAGGCAAGTGTGCTTGTTTAGCACCTTCCAACAACAAGGCAATTGAAAGTGCTTTACACAAGACATAAAAAGGCATTATGACTGGATATAATAAAAACAGAAGGTGATATAATGAGAGACATATATGTAAATAGGACATTAAAAGACTAAAGTTAACTAAGTTGACTAAGTTAAGATTGAATAACACAGGAAAATACTGCATAGCTACAGTGCACAATATGAATAAATTAGTTATGTAAATTAATTTAATTTGATAAAAGGCAGTGCAGACAGAACATTTAAAGGTTCAAATTAAAAGAATTGAGAGTTAGAGCATACCTCACGTTTTCTGGCAGAACATTCCAGACATGGGGTGGATGGTTTAGACATTTAGATGTTGAACAGAAAAGGCCAGAGAATAGAGCCTTGGGGAACTCCATGGTTTTTTTGTTCACTCAGATGTTTAATTAGCGATTGATGTAAAGATTTAAACCAGTTTAGCACTGTGCCATAAAGTGCCACCAAGTTTTCCAGTCTGTGTAGTAACATGTTAAGGCTAGCCATGTTGAATGCAACACTGAGATCCAATAATACTAAGACTGTTGTATTTCAGTACATGTCATTCACAACCTTAACAAGAAGCTCAGAACTGTGGTGTGGTTCAAATCCTGACTGGAAAATGTGTAGTAAGGTCTGTGAGAAAACACAAACTCTGGTCTCCAGCATGAAAGTCAGACACACTACACACCCGACCTCCACATGCCTGCTTTCTGTATTGTGTATTGTGCATGAGCTACCATAAAAATCTAAAAGATCTATGTTCAAAGAAAACAAAACTGAATTTCTAAGCTTTATAGGAGGAGCAGCTTCTAGTCTATTGATCTTGGTGCTAAGAGTTTTTTTGGAAGACAGAGTCCAGATCAGTTTTAATGACGACTTAGATTAGGTCAGACCTTCTTTTGGTCATAAAAGTACCGATTCACACCATACCAAATCAGTGGCTATTAGGAAGCTCTTTTCAGATCATTTCAAATCATGTCAAAGGAACTATGTAGCTCCAAACGACACACCACTGTATCAAGAGTAGCCTACATGTCAAAATTTTCACCTTTAGCAGTTTTAACACGGAGTATCAACATAACTTTACAACAGATAAGCAGCCACTACGTTCCACTGTATTTCCTTATTAGTATTCTATGTGCATGGTGTTTGTTGTCTCTCCCATCAATATGAGGTGTGGGTAACATGCGTGGCACAGATCCAATTCTGTATAGCAGCAAAGCTGGCAGAGAAATCGGAATATTGACTCTCTATAATTTACATCAGTGAGTTTAGTGACAACCATGATTGCATGCTAAACACCAATAAATAAGTAAAGATGTCGGCAAACAAATACAATTCAGGACCAGCCAGACTGACAGCATAGTCATGGCAGACAGTCTATGGAGATATAACTGAAACACATGCTTTGAGTTGTGTGTCTGTATATAATCTTCTATTGGCAGCTGTCAGAACAATCATCTGACTGATCTAATTTTTATCTGGTGCATTTTGCGCACTTACAAAAACAGTTAAAAGTCCTCATGAGTTTATCTGGGAGCTTTACAGAGATGCAATTTCATCTACAGTGGCATAGCATATGAGAAACAGCAGATCTCAACTGCAAGGTTGTGGTGGTGTAACTGGAATAAGTGGACTGTACTCGCGGCACATGGCTTGATTGACATACCAGGGATAGCATTTTGACAAGTCAGTCAATATAGCTCCCCACCACACACTGACGTATTCCATTTATAGAGTATCCTCCCTGTCACTTAATTGCACGCTATATGACAGTGTAGACAGTTGTAGCTTTAAGTTGAAAATTTAAAATAAAGAGGCAGGAAAAGAGGCAGTACAGTTGTATCTTATATGTTGTGCACCCATGTGGTTTACAGTGAGGGCAAAAGTTTTCTGCTTCAAGCATCATTAGCCGTCCTCTTTTCCTTTTTTTATTATTAGCTGTCATTACCTAGGGGAAGGCCGGGACGGAAGTATCAGGGGGGTGCGGTTGCAACAAGGATTTTTTTTTCTTTTAATACGGAAGTCAGGAACATACTGTGAAGTCCACACCAGGTTCACTCCGTCATTGAGTTTGCAGCAGAATATCAGCCCCATCGGATCAGTTTTACCAGAGTTACAATAGTCAACAGTCTTGACTAAGACTGTTCTATGCTGCAAAACAGACCATATTGTCCATATCATTCCAGCCAACTCAGAATCGTCTACGTCCATATTTTTCCTTTTCCTTTTTGTTCTTAATTGCTTTCTATTCAGAGTTGAATTGCATTCTTTCTGGGCAGAGCTTTGCGGCCAATCACTGGGCTTCAGTGGCCAGTGTAAACCCTGTGTGAGCCTCACAAAGGTTTTTTATTAGAGGACTATTGTAGGGTATTCCTGTCAGGGTTGAGAGGGTTACTTGAAAAATGTATTCTGATACAATCACTAATTACCTGTTTAACAAGTATAGTCAACAACCTTATCCAAGTATCAGAATATTAAAGTAACATAACTTGATTGCTTTCCATTACTTTTGGTTTACCTCAATACTAAATATGTAAATAAAGACAAGAGAAAATAAATGACGGAAGATGACTTTACTTTAAACTGCTAACTGTATTTTTAAAGAAAGAATTACTTTTCGTTAAGCCTATAGACCATAAAAGAACAACAATAAAAGAAAACAACACATGTCCACATTGGTTTCCCTCAAGGCCAAAGTGTTGTAATGTGTGCACATGTGCATGGTAGTGTTGAGTTGCATTTTAGCGAAGGGCTTTATCTTAAAAAGTATTTAGAAATTGTAATTCTGCTAATAATCCCCATTTTTACTCAATGTATCGGTAATCTGATTATGTCTTTTTTTCTGTAAATCTAACGGAATATAGTTACCTTTTTTGGTATGTTTATTACATTACATTAACGCTGTTTTATGTATTCCATTACTCCCCAAGCCTGATTCCTGTTATTGTTTGCAAAGCCTGTACATCAGAACATACACCAGTACAACCAGTCTAGTAGATCTGACTAGAATGACCAATTTAACAATGGTCAGCTAAATGCATTTAGGCGTTAGTGTGTACACTGCTACCTCTTTGTTCATACTCTACTGCAGCTGAGAAACATTACTCATCTCAAACAAGTGAAGACCGATTTCCCTGACTAAAAGTTCCTCCTAGCTAGCGAAGTCTGGCATGAGGGGTTCATACTGCAGCCTCCTAGGTCTTTCCCTCCAGCATCAACACCACATGCTCGTATCCACTGGATTTTTCATAAAGGACACTGCCATTGCACTCCCCTATCCTCGACCCATTTAGTATGTTCATGAGTTATTTACTGACAATGTCAACCCCTTTGTAGCTTACTTTCCCTCCTGAGAACGCACCCGTGAGTGCACACACACACGCGCACACACACACACACACACACACACACACACACACACACACACACACACACACACACAGATTACCCTGGTGCACATATGCCTTCTTTTTACAGCCACACAATAATCTGTATTTACTTATTGATCAATAAAAAACTTACATATTTGAGTCAGGTTTTTCTATTCACATCAGCTGTAGCAGACAAATTGAAAATATGTTTCATGGACATGGATTTTATCTCTGGAAACCTGGTGTCAGACGACTAGAATTTGATATTCCAGTTGCAGGACGCTACAATCCAAAATATCTTGTTAATAATAGTTGTATATAAACTTTAGAAATTCAACCACTACTGTTAAGTGTTTTAGGAAAGTTTGAAGGTATACTCAATGCACAAAATGTAAATCATACAATCATTATAGCCTATTTTGCCAAATTCATACCACAATTGCACAATCCATACCGTAACTATAATTATATTATAATTATAAAACATACATAAAATCCACTGTTTCAATCGAATATCAAGACACCACAAACTAAAAATTAAATTAAACTTATATTTAAATTAGTGCTGTCAGTTAAATGTGTTATTAACGGCGTTAACGCAAACCCATTTTAACGACATCAATTTGTTTATCACAATAACGTTCTTTTTGGCCTAGCAAACTTTGTAGTTTTTTTCACATGCTGTTGCAACAAGTAGTAACGTTAGAAAAACTACAACACCACACCGGATCTAGCTAGACCGGAAACAAAACAACAGGCACGTTGTTTGGGCTTGCGAGCCGGCCAAAGAGTAGTAGGCTAACGTAACGTTTGAGTGGATGGCGAGCGTGAGCTGCTGAAATGGATGCCAATAAGATTCTGAATGGAAAGTTTACTTTTAAAAAGTTGCCCAATGGTTCCATTGACAAGACCAAAGTGATCTGTGTGTTTTGTCATTGTGAACTGAGCAATCATCGCCCCCTCGTCAAAGCCAGGCAACAAAAGCACAAAGCAAGCCGATCCACTTTTCCATGTTGATAAGAGCATTACAATGAAAAAAAATAATTGGACAAAAAGAAATCTAGGGACATTTAGAATAGATAAAAATGTGCGATTAATTAAATATTTTAATCGTTTAACAGCACTAATTTACATTAACTTTATATGTATCTGAAGTCTGGCTTACTACAATACTCACATGCCAGATAGAGTAACTGGGCACTGAAAACACTCCATTAAGTCCACACAGTCGGGATCTCCTCTTCCTGACCGACATGATAACACTGTAAAGAAATAAGGGGATGAGTAAGGCTCTACTGAAGCCTAATCATTAGTTTTATCTTAACTTTAGAATGCACTTTATCCAAAGAATATTTCATGGCCATCCGGTATGGAGATGAGGAATGATTGCAGGGGCCAGTTGCTCTTTGAATACCTCCAACTAGCCATTATTTCATTTAAAATAGGGACACCCTATCATGCATTATCACTGCCTTCTTCTAACTCTGCTCCTTAGAAGAGCTGGAGGAAAAGCAAGGGAGTACTAGCTTTTAACTTGGATTCACCTCACCACTGAAAAGAGTGTATGTAAGCAGCTGGTCAGGCATCATTACTTCCATACCTTCCCCTCAGTGTAAAACATCCACATGTCGGGTATGCTTGTAGGTTGGCACTCCACATGTAGCTCCAGGCAAGAGTGTTTGTTTATTTAAAGCTCTGTCAGGGTTCCCACTGGCATCCTCAAAGTGTCACTGTCTCTTTGCATCAAGCTCAAAAGGAACTGGAGGCACACTGGGAAGTGCAGCAGAATGTTTATGTCAGTGCCTTAAAGTAATCCATGCAGCTTAGTTAGCCTGCTAGCAGAGTTCACTGCACTGAAAATCCTGCTGGCCACACAGTTAATCAGTATGAACGTGCCAGTGGCAATAACTTGACCCTTTTCTGCCTTCCCTTTCATCATACCTCTATCTTCTCTATTCAATGTATTCCATCCTAACCCACTCACAAAGATGTACTGTGTCAGATTATATCTTTAATATTTTTATAAATAGAAACTAGCTGAAAGCTATTGCCATTAGCATCAGTATTCATGTATTCCTGTGGTTTTCCTTAATTGTTGGAGTTCTGATTATAATTCAGCACTTTAAAACAACTGAGAGGAAAATTTTGAGTTGAGTATTACCACTCAATAATTGATGGACAAAAGCTACAGGCAACAGGTACCACAATTACACATTTTCAAATCTAATTTTAAATCACATACAAATAACATCACTGCTAACACTTTTGCAAACCAATGCACTATGTTTAAGAAGTATCACTGTCGATGATAATGCACTTTGCACATTAGGGATTTAACGATTACCGGTAAACCACGATAAAAATGTTGATGATAACAATTACCGTTTTCATTTAAAATATCATTATCACGGTGAATTACCACGGTGTGGAAACCCTGTGTTTAATACTTCCCAGCTTCATCCGAGTCTCCTGAAGTTGCCGCGCAGGCGCACTGCGTAGCCTACAACGTGCGTTTCTTGAAGTTGGAATCATGGCGGAAGGAGGAGATGACAGCGCTCAGGACATTTGATGTTAAAAGTTGCACTTTTGATAAGGTTTTGCCTATATTTTTGTAATATAATAAACACCGTTACACTTTTTGAAACCATTTCAGCTTGTGTAGGCCTATCAGTGCTTTCTAAACATATTGAACACACTTTTAAAATGACCGCGATAATACCGAAAACCGTGATCATTTTGGTCACTATAACCGTGAGGTTACATTTTCATACCATTACATCCCTAATTACCATACACTGATAATGTAAAATGACAAAAATGAATGCAGTTGTCATGTTCACTAACTCATGGAAGCTTTAATAGTCGGCCAGTAGATTTTCAAATTGTTCAGTAATGAATGGAAACCAATGGCTGTTTTTACTAGTAGGGGAATATTTAGATATAGAAGTATGAAACTGTATAGCATTTCTTCTATGGTAAAAATGTAAAACATGATTTGTCGTTAAAGAGTTAAAGTTTGACTTAAAGCTGCATTAAAAGTGTTTTGGTCACTTGCAGGCAGAGTTGGGTGGTAGATCTCTGTGATTTTGTCAGTATGAGTGACACCTTTCACATTACATAAAGTCCTTTCATACATTGTTAATATAAAGCCAAAGACCCCTTAGCTGAAAGAAAGACGGAGCAGGGACCCCCTACTGCATTGGCTATATTGTATACAATTGAGTTGTATATTAAACTGGGCCTAAAATAATGTGTAGGGTGGCCTAAAGCCTTCAGCCTTATTTTATACATTATGTTTCAATGTTAAACATACATGTGGCAAAGTGTATCCTCAAGCTTAGCTGTATCTGTGTGTGGCTACCTTAGTGGCTACCTTACCAATAGGCCAGCAAGCCTATCATCATTGTGTGTGTGTTTTTTTTCACAATAAACCAAAAAAAACAGTCCTAATGATATGTTAGATTCATGTTAATGTATATTTTCAGATATTTTATTTTTGGGGAAAAAAGAAGACCAAAAAAAGATCAAACAATAATTTTGTGGATTGCTAAGAGAGGTAACAAAATGCAATGTTAAAGCACTGGCTTCCCCCTTTTTAATGTGTTTCAAACAATACTGCTTTTGTCCGAAATTACATCACAGTCTATAATCTTTGCCATAACCACCTTGTAGAAAAGAATATTGCGTCAGTCTTGCTGCCAGACTTAATCCTGGAAGGACTTTAGACAATTGTACATTCTAAACATGAGTCTATTTAGTCGTGTCAGGGGTATCATGACCCCTCATGGCCAATTTAGAAAAGGTACTTCTGTTGCAAGAACGGTAGCCAAAAGGTCCATGCTAATTTCAGCTTTGAGTGAGCACATGTTGATGACACACTGTATTTATTCAAAACCTCTCTGCCCTATTGGCCTCCTTATCAAAATGCAAATGAAGGATGGAGGATTGCGGATGTTGACGGGGTGCATGGTAAATATTTAAATTACAGAAGCATGAAGGCATAATCAGCTCTAAATTATGATGGGAGTGTGGGTATGCTGGGTAGGCAATGCCAATTCACATAACAGTTGCACATACCTGTTTGTAATCCACAAAATCAATATGCATTCTGCTGCCCACTCACATTGTGCTGAATTTAGAATAAGGGCAGCTTTGACACTGACAAATTAAGGCAATTAAGTGTTTTCCTTGTTGGTGGATTTTTGTAGAGATTTTTACTGTGAATGGGAGTAGGAAAGAAGTCGACATCTTTCACCACAAGCAGATTTAGCATTTCAATACAATTTCACTGTATTGAATTTAGACTATGGAGACGATATGATCTTTAGATAAACTACCTTGATATTCTTTTAAACTCTCTCCCTCCAACTCTCTTGGTAGATTGGGATATTCTTCCAGTAGTCCACCAAACGAGAAAAACAATTTAACTGAGTACATTTGTGTACTTGAAATGGATATTGAATGTTTAGCAAATTGTACAAAACTACATCAATGCATCCCCAGTAACATTTTGTAGATACAATTATGGCACAGAAGACAGCTCCTCAATACATTCCTTCAGCAAAATTGCAAACCCCGCTAATTGGGCTGAATGAACTCGAAACAGCCAATTCCCAAAGGGCAACCACATTACACATCACTAATTACAGTCCCACTATACAATGATTGTGGTGTGAAAGCACTATGACAAGTTCTCAAAGACTTGTATCATGTAATGATAAAACATCCACTGGTTCCTAACCTCTTTCTGTAGGTGGATCACAGGGTGACATTTGTTAGCATGTGAGGTAAACTACATAATAAGTAAACAGTTATAGGCTAATTCACATGTAAATATGGTGCACAGTGAATTAAATATGGATTCAAACATACAATGTCAGGACAATACTGTTAATCAAATAACAACTTTGCATTAAAACCCAGACCAGTACAGTATTAGTGCAGTTTAAAACCGGACCAGGACAGTATTAGTGCAGTTTAAGTTCAAGTAAATAAGTCGTCATTCACAGGACGGACAGAAATACACTGTTCTGTTCTATCTCTAAACTCCTTACCTACCTTCCTGGCGCTCAGTGTAATAGTGATAAATGGCACCCATTTTGGAGTTAAGGAGGCTTACAAAGGACAAGTATTCACAGATTCGTGGAGAACCAGGTCTGTCACATACTGTACCTCCTTTGTGTGTGTGTGTGTGTGTGTGTGTGTGTGTGTGTGTGTGTGTGTGTGTGTGTGTGTGTGTGTGTGTGTGTGTGTGTGTGTGTGTGTGTGTGTGAGAGAGAGTGTCATGGTCCCTCAGGCCCCTCATCACAATTGTATCTGTATACTGGCCCTCATGCTGAATCTTTTCAGAGCACAAAGCAAAATGACTCTAGTCGACACCGAGGTCATTGAAGATTCCTGGACCCATAAGAATTAATCGTCAGTAATAAGAGAGAAATTAAGTGTTTCAAGTCTCTTACTGTGGACATGAGCTGTCAATCGTGTGTCATTTAATGGATGAATCCAAATGGAACTAATGGTCATGATGCACTGATAGCTTCTGCCTGACTCTGGTCATTGTTAAAGTGCTCAATCAGAATAGTCTCTTGGTGAGCGTCTGAAGAGAACAGCAGGCGGTGAAGCTGAAAAGCACAGAGGAGAATTTCTGTGCTGAATAGTTACATGAGAAAGAAATGAGAAAGTCTGACAATCATCTCTGCGAATGCAATGTTTGTGTATCGACTTAGTGCGAGACACGGACAGACAAGAGCAGCATCAGTCATTATTACCCAAACTTTCATAGCCAGACCCATAGACTCTCTCAGGTCTGTCAACCTTGATCACATCTCTCTAAATTAGTCTACTCAGTCCAAATCAGGTCATCAACCACCCAGGATAAGTCCTACTCTTTTTCTTTTTTTTTTCCCCCTCTCGTCTCGCCATGTGACGAGACTGGGGACAGGTGGGTGTGCAGGTGTGTCCATTGATCCAAAATGACAGGTGGCCTCTGAGCCTCTTGCCTGGAGACAGTGGCTTGGCAGGCTTGGTAGGGAGGGCCAGCTGTACCTCGGGCAGACAAGGGACAGGCCAAACCTGGTGCCCAGGAGGCGTGACTGAGGCTGTGTCAGCGCTCGCAATGTATCGTGAAATGATTTGTTTATGAGAGAAGGATTCCTGCCACGCTTCACATTTATCATGTGTGCCTCAATGGGTAGACAATCAGCAGACAGGGAAAAAAAGGAGTGAGAGAAAGGGTGGACATTAAACAAAGGTCTCCCGCTGAAATTAAATCCAGCACACTGCTGGCATAAACACTGCTGCTGAAAACAACTAATCCAGTAGAAAAGCTGAGGTTCCTTTATCTAAATCCACATACAGAAGACCTTGTCAAAAGCAAAACAATAAGGTCTATTAAACACAGTTTCAGGGATGTACGCTGCATTTTTGTGCATTTGTATTCTTATTGGATTGCTTTCATTATTTTCTCCTCAGTGTAGATATCACAGGGTACCACCACCAGGGCATTTTAATGCATTTTGCAAACAAAATCTAAAGTATTTTTCAAACTATAACTCAGTTTCTCAGTACTGAAAGTACTTGGAATGTGTCCAGTAAGGCATAATATAGAGCACGCCAGTTATTATTGCAAATTGAACCCAAATTGTCCTGCATCACTCTGTCGGGGTTCTAATTCGCAATAATGACAGGCTTGCTTTACATTATCCCGCTTATTACACAGCTTATTTAACAGCTTATTAGACTACTCATACAGAGGTTACCCGCTGATAACACCTGCGTCTTGGTCGGGATGGTTACCGCTGATGAACAGTGCTCTTTTGCGGAACCCAGGTTGCCCCGTTGAGTGAGCTAAACATGAAACTACCCAATTCTCTGTTTGCACTGTTGCCATTAGCATTGTTAGCAATCCCCATTTTCTCCACCCTCTCAGTATGCAGTATGAGCTCCGTATGAGCACAAATATTGATTTAAAAAAACTATTTTATTGATTTACAAATGGTCGTTCAGAGTCTATGATCAGAACTCCGTCCACGACAATGCTCTGTTATACGGCGATAACAGACCGTAGAACGCCGTGATTGACCAACCAAGTTGTGTAATAACACTTTTTAATGGACATCCTGCAACAGTCAGAATGGAGTATTCACTCAGACCATGGCATAAATACTTATATTGAGTCAGGCTATTGTGTGCAAAATGATGATGTTGAATATCTAATCTGCTGGCATATATCTTCAAGTTTATTCTCCCAGTATATCAGCTCCAACCCTTTCAGTGTTTGTGTTCCAATTTTCTTCAAGCATTTGCAGTGTTACACATGTATACAGCTATACGGGTGTGTGGATGATCATGCTTGTACACTCTGATGCACTAATAGACCCACCTTCCATCTGGTGTGCTATGTGAATGGCCAAAGTCCAGACGTAGTTCAGGTTTGCCAGCTGTGAGCACCTTTAAGTGGACCAAGGAGCGCCATCTGTACCTGCTAATAGGGATGGGATGGGAGGTAATGTATTGCTAAATAATGGTGCTGGGCCACTTGGCACCACCCTTCCCCCTAACCTCCCTGCGCATCAAATTGCAATCACTTTCTCAAAGCAAGCAATAATGTGTCCTCATCATTTCACAGGTCCCACTGTGTTTAAGTCAGGGCATATCAATGTTTTTATCAGGGTCTACACTAGTAGATTCATGCTCTCAAACCTAGCATGAGGAGTTCTAATACTGCACTGTTGTGGTTTACTAAGGGTAGTCTCTCATACCTTAGTGCATGCTGGGATAGGTTTTAGCCCCCTGGTGCTCTAAACAAGGTAAGCAGTATATGATTGGTTGGATAGATGTTTTCATACAGAGTACAATACAAATCAAAACCAGGCAGTTCAAATTGTGTTTCCAATCATTTCATAATTGAGCAGTGTCACTCAGTTCCAGTAGTTAAGGTAATACTTAGCACAATCCATTGTTTCCCGCAAAGGATTTGGCTCGGTTGGTAGGCAAAGCCTGCAAACCAGCGTTCAAAATAATTTATACAAACTTGGATTTGATGTCCTCATGCAACCAAACACTGTTATGTGTAGTGCTGCCAGTAGTCTTACTCTTGCAGTGAACCATACTTCAGAATATGCATCTCCAAAAGAATAAAGAGAAAATTTGAGAGAAAATGTAAATGAGCTCCCTTGAAGTAAGGTTAAATAACAACTCAATGTTAAACCAGAGTGTTTACATTTTTATATATTTTCCTAATCCAATTTTTACCTGTACTCCAACTGTGTTCAACGTTCAAAATAAACAAACACAAATGAAGTATGTGTTGCTCATGTAAACATGATATCCTGGTTTCAGAGAGCGTCCTCGCGGCCCACGGGAAGGCGGGGTTGGACTTCCAGGTCTGCCCTGAATGTCCAGCCCCACCCATTTTACCATGTCAAGATTCCATGTCATGTTTTTAGGATTAGGAAAAAGGAAAGGGTTCTTGCTCATGGAAGGCATGGATGGTGGTCGGCATATGATAAAGCAAACCCTCTTTGAAAAAAGATTCATTTTAATCGTGTTGATTTATAAGTGAAATCAGCTGCTACTGCTTTCTACAAACAGAATAGTGGCAATCCAAATAAATATGTAAAGGGAAAGGGAAGTTGTCTAACAAGGAGAATGTTTTTATTTACCCACAGGCAATGCAGGAAGAGGGGAGCTAGAATGAATTTACTCGGATAACTCGCATCCTGGCTTCCGCAGTTCTGCCAGTTATGTACAGAGTTTTTGGAATGAATTGATTAATCTAGTGCAGTGGCCGTTTAGAGCGTGTGCCCGTTCGTAACAGGCCGATTGCTTGGTTGCCAGTATTTATTTATTTTTCACAACTTTATTGTGTAAATTCTTACAAACAACATGTGACACAGAAAGCAGTTATAAAATGCTTGGTTCCCAGTATTGCTGCTTGCAGCGTTGTAGGGTGACGTGCCCATTCGTTGTCCAAATGGTTAATGTACTGCATTTACTGTATATAGCCCTTTTCTACCTTACCAGACAAAGCACTTCACAATTTGCCTCTCATTAACCCATTCACATAGTCTGGCTATCACCAGACCAAGCTCAATCTTTTAAGATTGAACATTAGTCTGGGGAGTCTGTTCTGTATTTTCTACTGCACAAGAGGCGTGATCAATGGGCATAGTTCAAATGACTCTGTACGCAATTGGATAGTCCTTCAACCAATCAGACCAACGATCCGGGTGACGTGGCAGCGACAGCGGCATCAACGGGTTGCTGCGCTTCGGTGGCCGTCATGTTGAATGTAAACAAAAAGCTGCTTGGTCCCTTCTCTATCGTCATCGTGTTAAACCTGCCAATAGCGCGCCAGGTGGATAAGCTAGTTTGTGATTGGTCCCCGCAGATTTGTAACGGAAGCAGGATAGAAAAATGTACAGGTTTCCAGCCTGAGCTGCAGGGCGAAATCAAATCGCCGGCAGACCGGGCTGGATTTACCCAGTCTACATTCACATACACCGATGGTGGCGGAGCTGCCATGCAAGGAGCTGTCCCACTACATGACCAACCGTATGCTCGCTGCTGCACCTCAGAAGTGACAGAGAGAGGTGACCTTGGCGGCCGCAAGAGAGGAGGACCTTACGCTGGCCGGACAATACTGGCGTCTCTCTTCTACAGAAAGTTGCTAGATTTTATGCTAAGTTGGCAACACTGCCCCGCCCCCGCTGCTGTACAGAGGCTCAAACCACAGCGTGGTGCGTGTGTTGTCTTTTGCGCATGTGGGATAGTTTCGAAGACACACACACACACATACGCACACACAGAGTCCTTGTTTAAAGTAGTTATTGGTGTTGGCTTCTTTACCTTAATGCTGACTAAAAATATGATGTAGTCAAACATATTCGTAATTACTATGGCTGCTCAATGACTTGTCACTTGAACATAAACATACATTGTTTTGGGGGAATTTCCTGAAACATTAAATGTATGATGCTCTGTGCTTGTGCTCAGGAATTCACAGTTTTACAACAGTTTCAACAGCAGCCTGAAGCAAACACTTCAACAAAGGTCACTACCGTAGCCTACAGGAGAAAGGTCTACACTGTGCAGCAGCAACCTGCAGTTTGTGTCAAGCCATAGAACATTAATGCATGCAGTATTCAGGGCAAACAAATCCTGATCCATCACATGCATAATGTTACTTTAAATACGAAGTTCAAAGCTCAGACAAAAGTTTACTTGCTTTTTTTAAAGTTAAGAAACCTCATTCTTGTACACATAAATCTGACATTTTGCAGATTGACATACACAGAGATAAATAGATCAGCGTAATGACTGCTGAAAATATTAAGCTTAAAGTAATGGTTAAAATGTAGAAATAGTTAGCTAAAAGTATTGCATAAGCAGCAAGAATAGTTAGCTAAAAGGTCTGACAAAACAGTTGAAATAGTCAGCTTAAAGTAATAAAGTAATGGATGAATGGTTGAAACATTCAGATTCACTACAGGTGGCAGTTTAAGTAGTACGATTGCTGACCAAACCCACCGAAATATTGACAGTTCAACAAGTATGAAAAAATTTACAATATCCACTTTTGTATAATGAACAGTATTATCACTGGAACATATTGGGAATAGGCTAAATGAAAGGGTACGTGAGTTCACCTGACTGGGCTGTGGGGGTACCTTGGACCAAAAAGGTTGGTCACCACTGACAGCAAAGAATGTCCAGTCTCCTGTCTGAAGTCTTGTCACCCAACAAGTGTCACCTCTGTGGCAGCAGAGATTGACACTGAGGGCTGGGTGGCTGTAAGGTGTTCATCAGTCTGACATCATGGGGAGAAAAGCTGTGGTGGTATCTCCTGCCAGATGGCAGGTCAAAACAGTCTGCGAGAGGGGTGGGAAGAGTACTTTACAATGCCGGAGGCTCTTTGAAAAATGTCTCTCGATAGACGTCCTGGATGGAGCAAAGACATCCCGATGACCCCCTAAGGTGTTGCGGTTTTCATACCAGGTAAAGCTGGTCTGCTCTGGAGAATCCAGCTGCAGAGGGAGGTGTTGAGACAGAGCATGGAGAGCTTCACTGTCAGCTTCTGTGGGATGATTGTGTTGAAGGCTTAACTGACGTCAGTGAACAGTATTCTGGCATACATGCTCCCATTGTCCAGGTGGTATAGAATACTATAAAGGGCCAAATGATGTGGCGTCATATGTGGATCGGTTGGAACGATATAAACAGTGGAAGGGCTCCAACAAGGTGGAGAGGCTGGCTTTGATGTGGCCCATGACTTACCATTTGAAGACCGTAAACAAAGCTATTCAGTACTCGGGGAAACTTTGTTAGGCGTAGAACAGCCGCTACATCAGAACTGTCCAGAGCACAGTATGTAAATTAAGCTCAATGCAGCATACCCACAGAGCTACAGATTCATGTGAGGCCAGAGACTTTGTATATGCACTGAATGTGTGAACAGAGTGTTAGGCACCAGGGGTGATGGTGGCAGCTTTGAAGCCTGCTGGGACAAAAGCCATCTTCAGGGTTATTTTGAAGATGTCTGTGACGACACTAAAAGTGTTTTATGCTAGTAAGTTATTTATTCAGGGCATTGCAAAGTGTCTATAGAACCTGTCAAGATGTCTGAAATTTGACACAGTCATAAGATGAGAAATGCCTGCCATGGTTTGAATAAACTGCACCTGAAAGCTGCTATAGAAACAAGTCTGATCCAGAATACTGAGTACTTTAGAAAACTTCTAAAAAACGACAACTTCTGATCTGAACCTTAAGTGTTATAGGAGACATATTTTTCAATCCAAAATATGACATAAAAAACATCATTACATTTAGAACGCTACTAATGTCATTAGGCATACATAGTCACTTGCACAGCATGTTGTCCATATGTCTGTGACCCTAATGAGTTTCTTTCACAGCCCCTGCACGCACACGCACATGCAAACACACACACACACACACACACACACACACACACACACACACACACACACACACACACACATTAATCTTCATTAAAGCCAGTAAAGGGTCTGCCAAGCCCTTCACACCTCTGTCAGTCCCCATACTTTGGATGACATTGAGCCCAGCAGTGGTCAAAGAGCTACAGGGGAGGTGAGGGTGACACAATGGGAGTCCACGCAGTGCTGCAGTGCTATGACTACTGATACTACCACTACCGGTATGACTTCAACTACAGCTACTACTACAGTTATACTGCTATATATTAGCACCATTACTACTACAACTAGTTCTTCAATGGCTACTACTAACTCTCCTACTCTGCTTGTATTCTACTACTACTGCTAATCCACGACTACTATTTCATGCTTACTTACTTTTTCGTACTTCTGATGCAGCTGATCGTGATAATGATACTACTATTGAAACTTGATTACTGATACTACTAGTTCTGCTGCTAATACTAATGCTGCTGCTAAACATCACAATGTGCCCTTGGTTCAAATAAAATGCCTTAAATCAAATAAGATAAGCTTCATAAAAATTGTCTCAAAAGCCACAGGTCTATCACAGTACAAACACCTTTTCTGTTAACTACTGTTTTGGAATGACGGGGAGATGTTGGAGTGCTGAATAAGAGGTTGTTCTCTGGCTAACAGAAGTTCAGCAACTCTGACCCAAAGTCATCTGGGGGAGGAGAGGGCGCACTTTTATTGGCAGTTATGACCAACAGCAGACATGCAGTGTTCAAGGAGGGGATGGACACCCCAACATGGCATCGCAAAGGGGGCCAGTGGACCATAGTATCTTCATTAACAGCGGTACATTAACTGTAAATCCAGGAAAAGATCCTCCCCAGGCCCCCATGCAGAACATCAGGTAAGAGGCCTCCAGCTACAGCTTGTGAGGGTCAATCTGCAATAAAAGTCGACCGTTTTCATGGCCTGCGGCAGAGATTGGAGACCTCCCACTCATCTCCGAGCCATTAACTTCACCCTTTCATGGCAGGCAGAGAGACCAGTCGCTGAGCTCCCATAATCCCTTGCATTACCTTCGCCTGACCTTCATATGCCCAAGGAAAGAGCAAGGATGTATGAAAAGATGAGACTGCAGCTGTTGAAAGATCATTCAGTAAAAGAGAGATTGTGTGTGTGTGTGTGTGTGTGTGTGTGTGTGTGTGTGTGTGTGTGTGTGTAATGTCCAGCTTTCTCTCAAGTTACGCTGAAAGATATTTGCTGGAGGTCATTGTGTGTGTATGTGTGTGTGTGTGTGTGTGATGTCCAGTTTTCTCTCAAGTTGCGTTGGTATTTCTCAATTTAAAAGATATTTGCTGGAGGTCATGGCTTAAAGGACAAATCCAGTGCAAAATTAACCTAGGGGTTAATAACACGTGTACCGAGTCGACCGTTCTCTGGGATTTGTTTTCATGCTAATGGGATGTGACCAGTTTTATCGCAAACCGCTAATTAGCTTATACCGCTAGTCGTCGGGGCACGGGTAAAGTAAAAAGAAATCGCTATTTCTATATCACTAACAAGGCTCAAAATAGCACCACACTTCCACGGTAGCATGGTGAGGGTCCCTACATGTAAACTGAAGCATTTAGAACTGTTTATTAAAAAGATAGTTTAGAAAGACAGTACCGTTCACGTATACAGGCGGGCGCCATCTTGGGAAAACAGTCACGACCAGTCGGACGACGAACGCCGTGCTTGAGCTATGGAAGTGTGGTGCTATTTTGAGCCGTGTTATTAGTGATTTCTTTTTACTTTCATTTTCTTTCAGTGTTTCTCACCAAAATGCATCACGTGTATCTTTGAGGTTAAAACAACATGTTGAAGGCCTTTCCTTCCTCGTACAACATTTGTTAAGGCAACGTTTTGCACAATTTTGAGGTGTTAACATCCATGTTGAAATATACTGTACAGGGGCTCCCTGGTAGCTCACCTGGTTGAGCATGCGCCAAACCTCAGTCCTTATCGCAGTGGCTGGGGGTTCGATGCCTGCAGCCCTTTGCTGCATGTCATCCCCCTCTCTATCACCCCCCCTTACCTGCCCACAGCTGTCCTATCAAGTAAAGGCAACAAAGCCCAAAAATAATCTTTCCAGATATATACGCTGAATGAAAACATAGTCAAAAAAACA
This sequence comes from Sander vitreus, assembly GCF_031162955.1. Lineage (NCBI taxonomy): Eukaryota > Metazoa > Chordata > Actinopteri > Perciformes > Percidae > Sander > Sander vitreus. Next base: position 6,777,323 of record NC_135865.1, read on the forward strand.
TCAACTGTATTTACATGAATTTTTTAATCAGCAGTGTTGACTGAATGAAACACATATACAGTACATGGCTGTAATACAGGGGTGTCAACATTTTAGTTCATGGTCCACATACCCCTAATTTGATCTCAAGTGGGCCAGACCAGTAGCCTGACAAGCCAGGCCCACATCAAGATGTTGGGTCTGGGAACTCACCATTGACGGAGCTCAATCTGAGGGGCGGGATAAACAGTTGTCTTTCAAATTCTCTCTGCACGCAATAGGATAGCGCTACAACCAACCAGAGCAACGAAGAAGGTAGCGGAGCTCGTTGATAGATTAAACTTTTGCCGTATCTGGTCGGCAAAAATCCAAACACATCTTCCTTTTTTAAGAATGATTTCAGTGCCATTTTTTGTTCTTTTCTCAAAGAAAAGTTTAACTCTAAGTCTTCCAGAAGACCGCTGTTCCCAGCAGCAGCAGCCATAAGCCCGCCCACCGACTCTACACACGATGTGATTGACCTGACTAGAGTTTGGTGTTTCCAGCTCGCAAACCAATGGAGAGTGCCTAGACCCCCCTGGCTGCAAATTAAATTTCCTGCCGCTAGGGTGCATCTAGATTCCTAGGCTACCAGACCAGTAAACCACTCCAGAAAGATCAGAAACTTTATCTGCCACAGTTTCTTGTGAGCTTGATGTTGGCAAACGCAAGTTGCTTCTGCTACGACAACGTTGTAAGGCCATTGTAGGAAAAAAATTATGTTACGGACCTGGGGCCTCATTTATAAAATTGTGCGTAGATTCTATTCTGAAAGATTTCATGCGCCAAAAAGTCCGAATTTTTGTACGCAAAAACAAAATTCTGATTTATGACACCTTGCGGCGCACACCGGTATGCACTCTTCTCGTTATAAATACGGACGTGCGTTACCTTATGCGGTCGTGCACGAGCCTCACGCTCCTCCCAAGGTCGTCCCATATTTGTCCTAATAATGTCCATGTTAATCAATCAATGAATATAGCAGCCTTGTAAAGAACCCTTGATGATCAATCATGAAATGAAAAAATGGGGAATTCAGTGATTGTGAGATTGATGTGCTCCTAACAGAGGTAGAACATTGAAAACAAAATCCTGTTTGGAAGCCTTAACCCTTGTGTGGTGTTTATATTTTTGTTACACAGCCTTAACAGATTTAGCTCAATTACCAATGATATATACATTATTTATGGTTCATATTTGCCATTTACCCCTGTGAGATCACATTTATGATCATATGATCATTTTCGTTTTTTTGTGAGAAAACAAGGAAATTATTAAAAAGGTAAAAAATAGAAAGAAGATTTTTGATCATTATTGGTGCATTTCTTAGAACTTAATCAGAACAGGTGAAAGTGCTTGAAATGTAACAATTTTGTAACTTTGTGTGGGAATAGCAGGTACACACAGACACCTACAATCAGACATGCCCACATACAGACACACACACACACACAGAGACGCACAGACACACACACACACACACACACACACACACACACACACACACACACACACACACACACACAGCAGGCCCAGTTAGGAGGAGGACACAGTTAAGTTTCATAGCACCTACAATTATTACACTCAGGTCCAGTAGACCCAAACACCTCGTATGTAATAGTTATGTGTAAGGAGTTGTACCGTGTGCAGTCATTGAAAATAAGTTATTTGTTACGTTCTTCACAGAAAATGAGCCAAGGCCAATGAGTTTGAGTTAGAAGAAATAATAAATAGCATACTTTTTCTTTATTATTAAGATTCTCACTCCCATCTCGTAAAATACGGACGTTTGGTCAGGTGCCTTTGTCGTTCTTACGCTAAAAGTCTCCTTGAGCGTCCGCTGAACGGTGTGGGAGGATCCCCTGCCTCTCCCCGTTGTTGGCAGCCCCTCGCCGGGCGCCGTGACTGGCTCTGGGTCGACTTGGAAAGAATGGGATTGTTGGGTTCAGGAAAACAAAAACTGGGTTGGGTTCGGAAAACGGGGATACCATCAGAATTCACTAAACCGCAATCTCCAAAACCTTGGGAGCATTCCGCACGATCACACGCATGGTCAAAAGGTTACGGAAAACTGGGCACATTTTTAAGCGTGGAAATTCTTTATAAATCCCGACTTTTGCAAGGAATGTTGCAATGGCAACCCTGCTTCACGCAACTTTTTCTTGCGTAACAGGTTTTATAAATGACGATCCTGGGAGAGAGGGGTAATATTCCAAGAAAAAATTCTGAATTTCTAAGAGTAAAGTCGTAAAGTTACGGAAAAAGAACTTGGATATTCTCTGAGATTAAAGAGCCAAATTTGGAAATGGAATTAATTACTTCTCTGCAGTTTTCACTTTGGTAAAGTCATCCAGTGGGCCTGATTGGACCCTTTGGCGGGCTGGTTCTGGCCCATGGGCCGTACGTTTGACACCCCTGCTGTAATACCTGGTTCACTATGTGATCACTGCAGTGCCACCTGCACTGCCCCTGGAACACTGCCACTGAACACACTTAAAATCACTTACCCAGAACAGAGCCTTGTGACTCACGTGGGGGATTACGTTGCAATATTTCACGTTGGCCTTTGTGTGGTCCTGACACAGAGACACAGCCGCTAAGCCACAGAGCACTTTGTTTGTTTTTGAACCCCCCAAGGATAAAAAAAAAAAAGGGGACATACTGAAAAAAAGGCATAGAAATAGAATGAAAGAGTAATTCAGTTGGGACTCTTAAGGGACCGTTCGGTATTTATGGAATGGACCACCGGAGGAAAATAGGGGAGGGTCATGTCTTTTTATTCTTTGCTGAGGGGAGGGTCATCCAACATTTTTCAGTCCAGAGGGGGGGTCACCCTACTTTTGTATTCATGAAACAGCAACATTTGAAAGTGGCTTGTTTGGTGCATATTTTTCCATGTAGCTCTTAGTCTCGGCCCTCCTTCGCTACCAGATGGGTCCGACCCATGAGTTTGCTGGAAGGGGCAAGGGGAGCTGCCCCCTGGTGGCTAAAACGGATAATTGCATTGTTTAAAAAATGAGTGGAATAATTACGTCTGACATGATCAGATATTTTATAAATATCTTAAATTACACAAAACAACTTAATGGTGGTAGGTAATACATCTGATTTCATATACTGCTTTAGTAAAAAAAAGTATTTCCTGGTTGACGATGGGAGCAGCAGGACTGTTGTATTATGTCTGGACATCTTACCGTGCCAAGGTGCAATAAAGGTTTCCTAAATGCCACATTTGATGTCAGCTAATTAATGCCATTTTATTGCGGGTTTTGTGTAGATTTGGACTTTTATACGTTTATTCCACTTTGTTTAAACGGTGAAGTGGATGAAGCCTAGTGACGAGTCCATAACAACCAGTTTGTGTGTTGAATGTTACCCAGAGTGCCTTGCTGAATGGTCTCAATATTTTATTGTTTTATTTCAAGTGAATACTAGTTTACTAGAGGAGTAACTTAGTATTTGAAGTAATGCAGTAATGCAGGAAGTGTGCATTTAGTTTCCATGCTTATTGTGTTTCCACAACAATGTTAGTGAGTAAATCTACTGAAATGGCCACCACACCATAACAGAGGAGTGTGATGCCTCAGATGAGAATGCAGAGGTTTAGGCACGTATGTCATGGCTGCTAAAAAACATTGGGAATCTGTATATTTGCCAAGCGCAAACCAGTACAGAAGGTATTGATAAATTACTAGGGGAGGGTCATGCCTTTATTTCTAAATTGTTTTGGAGGGTCATAGAAAATTTTTTACTGCCGAGGGGAGGGTCATGTCTTTTTTGGCTAAAGGTCCCAAAACTCCTCTGGTGGACCCTTAAATAAATAACAAACAGTCCCTAAGGGGAAATATGGATGTACTGCAGAATATAGTAGTTCCAGTTGCACAGCTCACCTTGCTTTTACATGGACAAATGGATATGCCTAAGTGAAAAGGTGTGTTTATGTGTGTGTGCATGTGTGTGTGTTTGGGGCAGATGTGAAGCCCCGGCTTGACATTTCCAACATGTTGGTTTCCACTTATAAAAACACTTTTTTATACATCAACCTGGTCATTTTTTGGATGAAAAACCTCAAGACCTGAAGAACTTTTAGATTTTGACTAATGGAATTGCATAACATTCCCCTCTTGAAGATTTCTTTTATGCTCTTCAACCCATGAAAGAGTCATGACCCCTTCAATAACCATAGGTCTCTGAGGACGCATGTTCTCTGTACTGTATAGTATGTTCTCTGGATAGTTCAGCTATGCAAGAACTGACTCGAGGATCTATACAGTCAGTTCATATAAAACCCTCTGGGTTCAACATCATTTTATCATATCATACAGTCCTTGTTCACACACCAGTCCAGGCATTATCCAGCTCTCGGCTTGTTCATTTCGTGATTGAGCCCTTTCTGACACTGAGGTGAGATTTGAGTTGTCATCTATGATGTGTCACATTATGTTGTATTGATGGGTAAATAAAACACATCCAATCAGACATTCTGTTCTTAACAATATCAGGTAACCTTTGAATACACAATCAAATGTCTTTTGTGAGACGTACACAGGGAGGAATATCTAAAAAGGTATCACAATGTCTATTTCCTTTTGTGAATAGCACATATAATAGAAGCCATGATGAATGTCCCCACCTACGTCTGTCCTTATCTATCCTTCATTTGTACTGTGGGGGGCTGCAGCAGCCTTTTTAATTTCCAGACATAGGACATCGGAACGCTGCAAAATGATAATACAAAGCTCATGTCTCACTTCTGACTGGTTATGATATCATTCAATGTGCATCCTGGTTGGCTACTTTAAGAGACAGCATATCATTTCCCAAACATTTCCTTTCTGGTAAAAAATTCAATAGCAGAACTACAGTCATGGAAATAAATTGGATAGAAAGGCCATTCCCATTCAAATCAACGTTGCAGAACGGTCAAAGCGGCAGCCATATTTATGTGTATTTAAAGTGTATTGTGACTAACTTCCATATGAACTTGGGGAGAGAGAGAGAGAGAGAGAGAGAGAGAAGCAGTGGTCAAGTGGGCTAAAGTATAAATGAAGAGAGGTAGCGCTGAAAAAAGCAGTGATTCAGGGAAATAAAACGCTCTTTTCTGATTGTTTCACAGGGATTACATTCTAAAATCTATAACACAAATATACATGCCTCCACGGAAAAGGTGCAACAATTCCGGGTTTATAAGAGCTTCATCCTGTTTGTTTCTGTGGTTCTGTGTCAGTTAAACGTGTGTGTTGACTCTGAGGAGCAAAGCGGCGGTAACAGGAACGAGGGGGCTGCACAACCTGCACACCAATATTGTTATTTGCTGAGGATTACACACCCACTTGGGGCCCAAAGGCTCTTTGTATACACCCCAAAATGTCCCAACTGATAAGAGAAATAAAAATAAAAGCGAAAATGAAGGGACAGGTACAGGTATGTACTGCAGGTACAGTGATAATCAAGTGAGATTACTTGTGTATGAGTATGTATATTGTTTTTTAGGAAAATGCGTTACGTATTATACATTTGCGAACAGGTGGCTTTGCCAGGAGAATCGTTCCAAGTTAGTTAAAAATAAAATTCATCTATGAAACAGGTAGGGAATTTTTTTTTTGACAGTTTGGCAATTTTCTTTTCATTTTGTCAAGATAATTTCCTGTGTGTTGTTGTAATACTCATTTCAGCCACAAGAATAAATACATTTCTAGCCAAAAAGACATGATAGTAATGTTACATAACTTGCTAACACACAGTACAGCTGTACATCTGTACCTTGTGTTTAGAGTGCATGGAGAAATTTAAACTCACCTGGGGGCTGTTTCACAAAAGCAGAATTTATAAATCCAGGATAACCGATAAAGCGAGGCTTGACCTAGTCTAACCTGTGCAGCCTGGCTTGGTGCGTTTCATGAAGGTCAAGCCAGGCCGAGGAGGAGTGACTAGATCGAGCCAGGCTGAAGTAATTTGGATAGATGCGCATTCACGGCTTTCTTTAACAGACCAAAGTCGATCACAGATTTACGCTAAAATAGAGAATACACATTGTACATACTGTACACAGAGTTAGCAGCAGCTTCTTATAGAAGTATGATAACGTGAAACACATTATTTGTATAAAAAAAAGAAACATGGCAGCTTTAATGAAACAGAAAGAGAAAGACGGCAGATGATCACGGACCGACTGAACGCATAAGTAGCCTAAAAATGTACATTAACTGACCACTGCTGTGGATTGAAACCGTCCTAATCATACCATTCAAGGATTAGGCTACTAATCATTTGCACAAATTAACCTTTGTACTCTTTGCCTTAAAAGTAAGCAGACGATAATGTTACTCAGGAAATTTACCATGAAGATCAATTCAAAATCAAAATTGTTCGTTTTTGCAAATGACAGTGACTCATTGAATGCTTTCAGTTAAGAGCAGAAGTTCATACATGTATATTTTTAGACTATCATTCAGTCAGTCCGCTATTATCTAACACCGAGTGAAACCGAGTCAAGGCTAAATTGAGCCAGGATAACTGGGAAATCCCCGCTTAATCCCTCATCTTGGTTTTGTGAAATAGCCCTCAGGAAGAAAACATGAATGCTTTTAGTCTTATTTTAAACATGGGCTAGTGGAACACTTCAGCCTCTTGTGGCTGATTACACCAACAAACAGGGAAAAATTCACCTGACAATAAATATTCACCTGACGAGATGAAAGATTATCCTGCCAAAACTCTTTTTTCACCTGTTTTTCAGTCAGAATCTCAGGAGAGAAAACAATTTAGATCAGACCTCAGACTTAAATCAGAAAATGGATTACCAGAATATTTCTTTTCCTCACTTGCCTCTTAGGGCTTCTGTATGTATGTCACCTCATTTTGACGGTAGCACATTATGTGAACATTTTTATTCAATGTTTCTTTTTTTGTAATGTGTTATAAAACATTAGCTTTAAAGAAGAACTCTGGGCAATTTTTACATTAATCTTGATCGCTATAAGTATGTGAGTACTGTTGATAGCAAAAAAAAAACGAGCCGAATCTGTGCTAGCAATATGGAGCTGCTGCAGCTAATGCTGAGAGCTCCCACTTAGCTAAAACAGCAGTTTTGGGGGCATATCATAAAGAGTGCCTTTGTTCCTCTTTAACAGACACAAAATGCAATTAAAATGCCTGTGCAACATGAACAGGGCCCGTACATGACAACAAGATGCGTTTTCAACTCAGACATTGTTTAAATTCACTTACCCTGTTAGCTGCTAGCTGCTGTCTGGGATGAGTGAGTGTGTTCAGCCTGGCTTCAGTAATAATCATCACGCAGCAGTTCTGTGTGTATTTGTAGCATATATATCCATTTTGTGTGGGATCCATCTGGTGTTGGTGAATAGTAGTCTCTGCAGTGGCGAACTGTGTGTTAGTTGCCTTAGCCAGGCTAGCAGGCCAGACCGGCATCCTTCTACTTCCGCTGGTCTGGTGGATGTCCTCCAGAGGACAGTTCATGCTTTTGCGGCGAAATTTTTGCAGCAAAAAAAGTTTATTTCCCCCTCAAAAATAGGTAATTGAGCACTGTAGTGGTTATGATCATATCAGTGACTATGTAACTACATGGAAACGGGCCAAATGATGCCTGTTTCTTGTACAGTAATAGCGTTACTGAAGGCTAGCTCAAGCTCCATAGTTACGTTACTCCAAGCTTGTGAACACCTCCGCTTTTCACTCTTTACACACTACGCTCATTGACAGCATATAAGAAGAGACTACGCTCCAATCTGCACACTGCTGTTTACCTTATCCTGCTACAACTGAATTCCCGTGGGACTTCAGCGCAAGACTACAGCCAGCCTCCTGTAACGCTGTTACTTTACAAGAAACAGAACTGCTGTGTGATGATTATTACTGAAGCCTGGCTGAACACACTCACTCATCCCAGATGGCAGCTAGCAGCTAACAGGGTAAGTGAGACATGTCTGAGTTGAAAACGCATCTTGTTGTCATGTAAGGGCCCTGTTCATGTTGCACAGACATTTTAATTGCATGTTGTGTCTGTTAAAGAGGCACAGGGCATGAAGTTAACTTTTTTGACCACCAGCCACCAACCAGTGACTTTTTACCAGCCAGTTTTTTTTTTGCCTCATAAAAGGTGAAAAACACGAATTACTGTGTCTCTATGATCCTATCCTGTCCTATTGATAGTAGCCTACTCATGGACATTGCACCGTCATCACGTGCTGTAGTAGGGGGGCCCGCCTTGATAATCCTGCATAGGGGCCCGGTGTTGGCTCGTTACGCCACTGCATTTAAGAGATGAGATGACAAAATCAGGAGTAGCCTACGCGCACCACAACAACAACAACAAAAACACTGGTGAATGCGTACCATAACACATGAGAAGTTGCAATATTTTTGTATAGTTCTTAAAAATAAAAAAATAAATAAAAAGGAAACTTGTTTTGGGTAGAATAATAATTATTACTATTAATTAATTACTCTGGGCTGAGATTTCCTAGGACCCTTACCAAAAAGGCTCAGGATGCTGCAAATGTTGGTATAATATGAAAACGGCTGGTGGATTTAAAACACAAAATAAGAATTTATTGAATGAATCAAATATGAACATATGTGTCATTGTCAGTGGCTTGTTGATCTTTACATTGTTAGTTAATTTCCTATCCTGGGCTGGGACACACATTCATACGGTTTGATAAAGTACTTATTGGACTTTAACTTATCATTGCACTTACAATAATGAGCGTAGCTGTCCTCAATTTAGGTCATCCTGTACGTCTCATCTGCGTTTTTTCCTGCATGTTTTTCCACCGTGTGTGATTGTGTGTGTTTGTGTGTGTGCGCATCAGTCGCGGGGGTAATGGAGCAACAGACACACACGTCTCGTCTTCATATCAGAAACTAGGAAATGAATTTTACCCGTTTACCCTCACTCCCGCTTGGTCGTTGGCTGCACGTGGGACTGCTGGGATTGTGTGAGTAATGAAAATGCGATAGGGGGCCCCAGCTGTCAATCAATGTCTTCCAGTGATGCGGGCCCCTGATTGGACCAGGACCGTAAGCAACCGTGTATCCTTCTTACTGATAGTTACGCGTCTGAATCACTCAATTCTCATTGGCTACCTGCCAATGTGGCAGGTAGATTGACAGTGTTACCCGCCAATTGCAAAATTCACCCGCATTTGGAGGCACAAAGGCACTCTTTATGATATGATATTTAGCTAAGTGGGAGCTCTCGGCATTAGCTGCAGCAGCTCCATATTGCTAGCACCGATTCGGCTCGTTTTTTTTGCTATCAACAGTACTCACATACTTATAGCGATCAAGATTAATGTAAAAATTGCCCGGAGTTCTCCTTTAAGGTGTTTAGTACTTTGTGCCCAAAAACCTGCTTCATACTGTACATACTGATTTTACAAATTACATGATTGTTTTTTCACCGTTTTTTTATGTAACAAGAGTGCATGGCATCATTGAAGTGGCAGTAGTGCATCGTATTTCACTGAGCATCAGTAATGTCTGTGCAACTGACAGAAGCAATGACATCAAAATGAACAGAGCTACGGCACCCTCTGCAGGAGAGGAGAGAGCCATTTTCCATCCTCTGCTACCACCCACTATATAATGTCTGCAGAAACACAATTTTCATTTTAAAATACTACTACTAATCATCCTACTTCTGACAATATAACAACAGGAGGAAGTTTGGCATCAGTGGGTTGGTGCTTTGCTCGTTTCAAACTTGGATGGTTGCTGTGTATTTATTTATTTACTTATTCTTTATGGTGATATGGACCTTTTTCACAGCAGACATTTTGACTTGTCATAGTAGGAAAAGCATAGCTGAAATTGATAACTTTAACGATGGCTCAATTCCATCAAGTGTCCCAGTAAGCTATTTCAGTGAGTCAGCATGCACAATACCAGGGCCACTCCTAAGTGGAATGCAGCCATCATTAATGGTTTTAAATACACCTGTGCTTGTCCTACTATGTCATGTCAACATGTCTGGCGTGATCTAGGTCTATTGCACACTGTCGCGGTGCAGGTGTCACAAACCTGCGGATCATTTACAGCAATTACTATTGTTGCCATGACATGTACTTGTGGCTTGAGTGGCTGTTGCAGTATGTCTACACTGATCTCACAGCTGGAGAGCCGTTCATCATTGCAACGTCAGAAATGTCGTGCAAACTGGAGATCCATGAAGACAGATTGATGAAATATACAAAACATACACAATATTAACTGTGTGTGTGTGTGTGTGTGTGTGTGTGTGTGTGTGTGTGTGTGTGTGTGTGTGTGTGTGTGTGTTCGTTCAGGCGGTTAGCAACATAAAAACCTGCACACTGATGACTAAAGACCTGCACGGTGACAATGTTTGCTGACAGACACAGACACATCACTTTAATTGCTCAGACACATACGCACCGATATCTTCATTTTTGCATCCGTTTGGAAAGCCAGCAATTGAAAAATCGGAGCACTTGACTAGCAAAAAGAATTTTGCTGCAGATACAAAGATGTTCTCGCTGTCTGTCTGTCTGTGCCTTTGTCTGTGTCATTCAGATGCTCTCTGTTTCTCTGTGTATGTGTGTCTCTCTCTCTCTCTCTCTCTCTCTCTCTCTCTCTCTCTCTCTCTCTCTCTCTCTCTCTTATCATTCCTTCACTCTCTCATTGGCACAGCAAAAGGCAAACATGCCTGTGAACTTCAGGAGGCACATAGGATTCACTTCCAACTTGAAGCAGATCAAAACCACAGAGGGTGGCATTGCACACTGTAATACTCATGCAATCAATCATATTTCTTTCCCTCTCGTTCTTGCTCTCTTTGTTTCTTTCTCTCCTAGTGGGACGCTGCCCCATGGAGAGATAGCAAATAGAGAAGAAAGCAAGAGAAAACCAACTAGGTTTTTTGTTTTTATCAGTCCAACTTTCAACTGGTTTCAAAATGTATTCCATTAATAAGGGCTATTGTACTTAATTAGTCTAGTGACTTCATACTACGCAGCACTCAGTCTCATGGCTCCTTTCAAATGGTTCAAAAAGCAGTGAGCAAACACGAAAAGAAGGAAATGAAGCAGGATGCAAGCAACTTTGCCTGGGATAAAAAGCAAACAAGTACCTACATAGACATATCTTTTTAGAGAAAACAGGACACCAGTGCCCGTCGTTCAACCACAAACCAAAATAGCAGTGATATTGCGAAAGGCTCAAGGACAAGAGTCCTGTTTTTGAAAATATCCGACTGTGGCTGAGAACAATATAACTGCAGATGAAAATGGGTCCTTTAAAAAGCAGTTGGATCCGTGCACATATTCAAATTAACATCAGACAAAACAGCATGACGCAGAAGCTCAAAGGAGGTTTTGCAAGTGTGTCCTGGTGCTGAATGTTTCCCAATGATCCATGAAAATAAAAATTGTAGGTGCTTTATACAGTAGGCCTAGCTTTTTCCTTAGGTAGCAGTTCACTAACAAGACCACACTATTGTGTGGTATGTGTTGGGATTGAAATTCATGTGTGCGTACGTGAAATGTCAATATATGAATAGTGTGTTAATTATGATAATCATTTTACTGTTTGACTGTAATGTACTGTGCAGGGTTTCTGCAGGTTTCAACAAGTGAAATTTAAGACTTTTTTAAAGACCTTTATGAATGAAACTTAACTTTATCACGACATAAAAGTACAACGAAATGCAGTGTCACAAAAGTACTTTTAAAATTAAATAAAAGCGATACAGAGTAATAATGATCTGTACATATACAGCAAGGTATATTTGGATTAGCAAAAGAAAGAACTACAACACCACAGAATAAAAAAACAACAACATTTCAACGAGCATTAGAGGTAGCATTGCATGGACTTAGGAACATGTAAGACCTGTTTACAATTATTTAACAACAAGAACACAATGCCTCAGCTAATTTAAGACTTTTTAAGACCTAAAATATTGATTTTGAAATTTTAGACTTTTTAAGACTTTTTAAGACCCTGTGGAAACCCTGACTGTGTTCACTGATGCAAGTAACTTTAGACTGTTGTGAGAAAGGATGACAGCTGTGTGTGAGACAGAGGCACAACTACTATTTTCAAGTTCATCTGTTCACCTCTGACCTCTGCCTACAGTAAGATAGCAGAGATGGACACCAGAATGGCAGAATAAACACGTTCATAACCATTTTAGGAGGAGGTTATATAAAATATGTAACCAGAATACTGTATGTAAGCAAAAACATCCATCCATCCATCTTCGTCCACTTATCGTCGGGTCGCGGGGGTAGCAGCTCCAGCAGGGGACCCCAAACTTCCCTTTCCCGAGCCACATTAACCAGCTCCGACTGGGGGATCCCAAAGCGTTCCCAGGCCAGGTTGGAGATATAATCCCTCCACCTAGTCTTGGGTCTTCCCCGGGGCCTCCTCCCAGCTGGACGTGCCTGGAACACCTCCCTAGGGAGGCGCCCAGGGGACATCCTTACCAGATGCCCGAACCACCTCAACTGGCTCCTTTCGACGCGAAGGAGCAGCGGCTCTACTCCGAGCTCCTCACGGATAACTGAGCTTCTCACCCTATCTCTAAGGGAGACGCCAGCTACCCTCCTGAGGAAACCCATTTCGGCCGCTTGTACCCTGGATCTTGTTCTTTCGGTCATGACCCAGCCTTCATGACCATAGGTGAGGGTAGGAACAAAAACTGACCGGTAGATTGAGAGCTTTGCCTTCTGGCTCAGCTCTCTTTTCGTCACAATGGTGCAGTAAATTGAATGTAATACCGCACCCGCTGCGCCGATTCTCCGACCAATCTCCCGCTCCATTGTCCCCTCACTCGCGAACAAGACCCCAAGGTACTTGAACTCCTTCACTTGGGGTAAGGACTCATTCCCTACCTGGAGAAGGCACTCCATCGGTTTCCTGCTGAGCAAAAACAGAGAAAGATAAATACAGTAGCTTGATGGTGTTTTAAGCCCCCAACGTCTCCTTCCAGGCAGCGCTGCAACTGTTGACTTCAAGGCACCTAACACTAACCTTAACCCTAACCCAAACCATAACCATTGCCTAATCCTAGTTAGGCAGCGCTGCCTGGAAGGAGACGTTGGGGGCTTAAAACAACGATAAACAATACAGTAGAAAGTCACCATGTATTTTGAGATGGTTTTCAATGCTGAACTTCATGCATCTCCCAGTACCGTGTGTTCAATAAAGCTCCCTCAATCTGAAGAGACCAGAGTTTGTCATCTGTGCATGAAGCCTCAACACTAATACCCCAAATATTACAGAATAGAAGCAGTTTTACGATACGATACCCGGGGATCGAGACTCAGGGTAGGGGGAACACCTCGGTGAGCTTCTGGCGGTGTTTGGTGTTTTAAGCCTCCTACGCCGTCTTCCAGGCAGCGCTGCATGGAACGCACTAGGGTTAGACAAGGGTTAGGGTTAGGTTTAGGGTTAAGGTTAGGGTTAGGTGCCTTGAAGTCGACGGTCGCAGCGCTGCCTTGAAGTGGACAGCGGGGGCTTGAAACACCATTGAGTGTTTCTGGCTTCATCAACTGGGTTCAAGTCCAGGACCTTCTTGTTGTGAGGTGATGGTGCTAACCGCTGAACCACCACTGCCGCTCTACAGAGATGGGAAAGAGAGGTTCAGTTCAATTTATTCAGACAAGTACAATCATAAGACCAGAGGTTAAAGTGGGCCAGAACGATCCGGGAACAGCGTTCTGCCACCTTTGATTAACTGGTACATTAATCTAATTGGCAGTTTCATACATCAGTGTTTCACGTTTGTTTAAAGTAACTCCAAATATCCACTCAAGTTTTTCCTCTGTTCACTCCCAGAAATGCACCGCCGTGAGTCCATGCACAATGCAAGTGTCTGTGGTGAGTTCACTTGTCTGTAATAAAAGCAGGACAGTTGTAGACTATCTGCTAAAGTCAGTTGAACAGGTGAAGATCACTTTGTCTGTAGACTACCTGTTACGAACAGGCTCGGTAGTGATTGACACTGCAGTTCCGGAGTTTTTAGCTGAGCTGGACAGAGAATATTCAGTCAAAGCTATAGTGTGTAGTTTCTGTCGCCCCCATGAGGAATTCTAAGTAATGACCACCCCAACTGTTGTTGCATCCACATGATACAAGCCTTCCATAATCGCGCACGTGCCTCCACCCCTCCTCCATACAGTTACTTGTAGCCAAGGAGGACCCGGAGGATTAAAAAAACATGATGGACTCTTCAGAAGAGGTCATTATCTTCACTCGAGTTTCTGCGCGGGAAAGTCGCCGAACGACACAATCTTCTGAACGTAGTCATACTGAGAAATACAGAGAGAGTTGTGTGGAGCTGATAGTCTTAATTAGCTTTGTATCAACTCATTTGGCAACGGCTTGAACTGACATTCATTAATATAAAAAGAAAAGTTACGCACTAAAGCTTTAAAATAGATCAGTGGTGGTGTTTTGCCCTCTTTGTTCTCTGTGAGGTTAGCAGGAAGTGAATGTAGCCACGGTGTGTTTTTATGTGGACTGACTGCGTCAGACTCTGTTTAAAAATAGCCTTTGCAATGTGGTAACTTAGGAGGCAATTGTGCCTTGTGTGCTCTGATTAATTTGGCATGCAATTATCACACCAGTCATACTTTATTTTTAATGAAAACTCAACTCTTGGCTGTTTTGGAAGAAGGAAATAACAAGAGTAACAGGTGAACTGAAGTGAGTTTTTTTTATTTTTTATTTTTTATTGAGAATACAGATATATAAACAAATAAGGTACATTAACAAATTCACTTCAAAAATAGAGATTTTGCCTCGGGTCGAGCATAGAAACAACAAAACCTAGGAGCATATATATAAAAATTCAAAATAAATGGCTAAAGGGCGATTTCAAATTAACTTAAGTGTCTCAAGTAAATAAATTCATTTAAGGGCTTTCTTGCCAGTTTCAATGACTTAGCTCATTGTTCGAATTTTGGAATATGAAATATGATTTTAATGAGATTTGTCTCATTTGTCGTTTATAAAATATGATGTTTTATTATATTATATATACACTACTATAACTAATAATAATATTAGTATTATTATTATTAATAATAATAATAATATATAGGCCTAGAAGTACAGCTAAAATTATTAGCAGATTAAACACTCAGCTGACTGAAAGAACTGTTTGGATCGGTTCCAGTTTCTAAAATGTGAGGTTTGTTCTGAGTACTTTTACTTTTAATACTTTAAGTACATTTTCCTGATGATACTTACATACTTTTACTTAAGTAAGATTTTCAATGCAGGACCTTTACTTGTAACTTAACAGTGCGGTATTAGTACTTTTACTTGAGTAAAGGATCTGAATACTTCTTCCACTACTGGTCACCATTAACAACGTTGTTTCTATTGCAGTAGCCCGCCTCTGTGGATAAGTACCACCTCTTTCCCACTAAGGAGATGACCCAGGTGCCTGTCATCTCCTGCTTGTGGGCCACTGCAACTCTCTCTTCCCAGGAGCCCCTGCCTCTGCCACCAGGCCTCTGCAGTTAGTCCAAAACACTGCCCCTCTGCTTCTAGATGAATGGTCACCCTGTCACCCTAAGGACCCTGTGATCACTCATCTCGGTGAAGGCTCTTCTCCATTCTGACCCCAGTGAAGTCACAACAGCAGAGTCACTGCTTACCCCCCCCCCCCGCCTCCTCCCCCCTACACACACACACACACACACACACACACACTTTCAGATGTAGACACACACATTCTAGCACTCACTAATGTCTCCTTTCCTGCAGCACTGAACACACACTTGAGATGTACTTACAATTTTTGATGACATCTTACAAAAGCATCTGTAAGCTGAATGCAATGTAAGTGTAATGTATCTCCCTCTTGGCTTCCAGCCTAACTTTTGTAATTGTGTACTAAAGCACTGCATAGACACTAATACAGTATTTGTTGCATGCATGTATTTGTAGCATTTTAGGGCACTGTGGCTTAAAGGCAGCTTTATACTGAAAACAAAGCCAAATGTGTGTGCAAAACAGAAACTTAATGGAATGCATTGAATGCTATAGCTTTGTATTGTTTGTATTTTTTACACAGCTTACCAGTGGGGTTACACCGAGATTGAAAAGGCAGCGGTAACCTAAGGGGAGCCAGAAATGGCAGTGACAAAAACTCAAAGAACATTAAACAATAGTTTCAGTGAAAGAGTGACTGAGGCAGCTAAGGGAATGGGAGGATTTAGAAGCTATTTGATCGATGACAAAGGTGCAGATATCTAACAAGCTCAGCCAGCATCTTAAAAAGACTCACTTTGACAGACATTTTGAGAGATGGGAACATACTACATGATAATACTCTATGAACGCACTTAACAGCAATCCTCATACTGCTTTGGGAGTTTCTATACAATTTGTGAAAGCTATTTTGTTTAACGAGATGTGTCACCACTTTCCACAACATTCATTGCATTATGGGACGAGACTGTCCTCAACCGAAAAATGCTCCCATAGGTTGTTAGTTCAAGCAGAAATTATGACTGATATTAACGTTTATAGTGGCAGCACCCTCTAGTGGCCTCCTATAACTATTATGGGAGCAAAGCAGTAGGTAAGGTGACTAATTTTAACAGCACCCAATTCCACATAAGGGCGTGGTGGATGGGTCAAACAAACACAGGACTTTTACCCAGGAGACTGGGGTTTATGTCCCATTTAAGAATAATAGTAAACTTTATGGAACAAACGGAACTACTTTATGTTTTGCGTCGCACATACATTACCGAAGTTAATAATATAACAGTGGATTTCGAACAGATTTGATATGAGTACGAAAAACGCTCCTGTGGGTTGTATTTCCTGCCACCACTAGGGGTATAAAAGACTCCTATGGGTCGTATTAGAGGATAGGAATAAACAACCTATATCGTCGTATGGTTTGGAGGACTTGTATGTATCAACACCAAACTCAAAAATCGAGCATATTTAGTTTGAATTCTAACAATTTTTAGTATACTTTATGTATTTATATTATAATCCAGATGGTAACAAAGGTGCCCTTACTGGATGGGTGACCATTTATTGCCCTTAACTGTGATTTCTTTTTAAAGTGAGTATACAATGATTGTGTGTTAACCCTTGCACTAATAATGCAAATAATAGCCTGTCACTGTAATTGTGATTTGCCAAAACAATTAAATGAGCGCTGCTGCAGGCTTGCAATTAGTTTTGTTGACAACTGACTATTTTCACAAAAGACATTTTGACATGTCACAGTAGGAAAAGCACAAGTGTAAGTAATCAAATGAATGATGGCTGAATTCCATTTCGCTGCTTCATTTCCAGGGCCCTGGTATTGTGCATGCTAGATCACTGTCACACTGTCATGGCTTACCTGAAAAGAACAGAGCCATTGTTAATGTTATTAAAATGTGTCTTGGGCAGTTGGATTAAAAGTGGACAGCGCTATATACAAGTGTTTTGCAGATTGCCCTATGGAGAAAGCTTACTAATTGTAACACAACATATGTTTACAGACTTGAATGTGAGTGTGGCTGCTTCTACATCGGCCACACAAAACACAAGCTGTGGGAGGGATTGGCTGAACACAAAAACGCCATCAGGACCCACAACCCCAATTACCCCATGGCACAGCACTACAAGACTGTTGGCCACACTAACCCAGATACTTTGAAAGCCATGGCCATTGAGGCTATTCCAAAAAATCCAAGGGGTAGTGACAGACTCAAACATCTCCTCCAACGGGAGACCTTTTTACATTAATACCCTCAGGCCCACTTCTTTTCCAGCCCTTAACAAGGAAGTTGACCTTTCCCCCTTCCTATAACTTTTTTATTATGTTATAAAGCAATTATGTGATTTTTCAGTTTCAACAGGAATGCTATGCTGCTACACTATATTGTAATGTTATTGTATACATTTTTGAACATAGTGATTTCATGTGAATTCAGTTTTCTTTTCTGTCTCTGTATACACTTTATATGGGGATCAATAAAGTATCTATCTATCTACCATTATTATACCTTCCTCTTACTATTCAATATTATTGGCGTCATTATGTCTTATTAAGTATCATTGAGGGGGATCCATCTAGTATTTTCACATAGTATGAGGTTGCCTTTCTATCCACACTATTGTATATTATTGTCAGATTGTCCTTAATGTATTTACTTAGATACAGTACATGTTTGTTTTTGTATTTTACCTTTTTTTAACATTATTATTCAGGCATGTTCTACTGTTTGCCTTAAATTGACTGATGGTTTAAATTGCCAGTCTGATTTCCCCATTGACCCCAAATAAACTTACATTGGGTCGATATTAGTCAGCACCAAGTGCAAGGACTCAGAATTAACAGCAATGTGTTTTTCTCTCTCGAAATAAATTAAATTGATAATTAAAACAATTGGAACATGCCTTTTGCTATGCTGCTACTGCTGCATATCTTGGAATCAGACAACCAACCAAAGGGTCAAAATGACTTTTTTTGTGGCTCAGCAGCACATTCCAACACCCATTTAGTTTGTGACACACAGTACTTCATCCAATGAGCTATTGTTTAATAGCATGCATCGCATCACTGCTCATGATCACATTATCATCATTTAGGAGAAGAAGCAGCTGACACCCTAAATGTGCCCCATTGTTTCATCATGCAAATGCACGATACAGTCTGTTCTCACAAGATGAAGATGGATTATTAAACAAGGCAATAAACATGACAGCATGCAATGCCGCTTATTGACCAATCTTTCACTACACAGCTGTGACAATCAATGCCATATACTCCATCTAATGAATCTGCTTTGCGACCAGGTCAGTTATACAAAGCATCTTCTAAAAGAACAGAGGGTGCTAACATTTATGTTTTTAACCTTTCTTTAACCAGAGTGGTTGCAATGCCCTGCTCCACTGGGAATCTCAGTGGTGGTATTGAGGGATGGGGAATATATATATATATATATATATATATATATAGCTATATATATATAGAGCTGAGGAATGAATCAAAGTATATTTTCAGACACTTACTGTATATGCATCTTTGTATGTTTGTAAAAAAGTGAAAAAAAACGGAAAACAAGTTGTCCACTTACAAACAATTGCTTTCTACAGTATATGGGTTTGACCTGACTGACCAACTCAACAACACGGCCTTCTCCAGACGCCACTTTGGCTTTGGCTAAAAGGTATCCACATTTCTGTCTTGAGAGAAAGTCAGAGAAGTCCCTCACTTTTGCATGCACCAACTCATTCAAAGTGCTGTGCACTGACCCACAGAGTTAGCATGACCACCTTTGTGTTATCTGCAGGTACAGTCGCCACAGCACTCTTGTTAACCTCCCACTGAAACCACAAATAGGCACCTCGTCAGACATGGAGGCACATCAACTGGTCCTTTTGTTCTTTCTCAGCTAACCAAGGAGACCCGGGCATCAAAGTTGGTCTCTCTGCAAAGTTCACATTTGCATTTTGCATAGCAGGGTACACTGCTTTCCTTCCACCATCCCCACCGCTACTCTGATGGTAGAGTGGAGGCAGAGAAATGTGTGTGCACAACAGGGGCTGTCTGGTAAGTAGTCTTCCAAGTAAAAATATAAAACTTGTTAAACTTAAAAACCTACACAAAAATGCATTATGTCTTTCAGTTTAAATATGGTAATCTGCAACCATAATACACGTTTTTAAAAATTCTGCTTATATCTATACTTTTAAAATCTTAATGCCACTGCAAACGATGATGATGTAATCCCAATTTGAAACTATTTTCTTCCATGCTAGTGGTATAGATCTATATCAATGCCAGTCTGTTTGTCAGTCCGTCAGCCGATAAGCCACTTTGTTCAGATGGACATACGTATATCAACAATTATTGGAGGGATTGCCTTGAAAGTTTGTACAAGCATCCATGATCACCAGAGGATTAGTCCTAATGAATTTAGTGATCCGCTGACCTTTCCACTCATGAGGTTGACATTTGTGGTTCAGAGTGAAATATCTTGTGACTATTGAATGGATATTTAAGGTCTCCAGAGGATGAATTTAAACAACTTTTGATGATTAATGTGACTTTTCCTCTAGCGCCATCATCAGGCCAAAAAAGTATTTTTGTTCAATACTTTGATTAACATGTATCTGTAAAACTAACAACTTTCCCCTTAATCTGTACGTTAGTAAATTAGTGATTGAAGTAAGGTAAACCACATGTAAGTTAGCACATTGTTAGCTTAACTGCATGCCATGGATACTGTACACTTGAAGCATTATACAACAGATACATGGTAGCTATGTGGAGTTTATACTGTAGTGTATTATTTGATTATGCATCTTGCTTCTCACTCCCATTCGTATTGTATATGAGGGTGCCGCTAAATTAAGCACCAGGAGTTTGGACGCTATCCTGACTCCTGTTTTCATTTGAATGGAGTTTGGCTTACTGCTGAATTGTGTGCATGCACACATACAAGGAGAACATTATATACACTAAACTAAAATGTTGACCATGGTCAACATTATGCCCTCGAAACATCAGTATGTTAGCAATATCATTGTAGCATTTAGCTTAAATCATCACTGTGTCTAAGTATAGCCTCACAGAGCTGCTCACATGGCTGTAGACAACACTAACCCCGGAATTCCACCAGGTGCGGATGCGCTGCGTTCTGGTTTTGTTCCGTCATCCGCCATGCGTCACAGTACACCGGGAGCGTTGAGCTCTTCCACTATCTGTTGAACACCCCGCAGCTCACGTCAAAAATAGATAGGCGTATATATTTAGCGGAACGGAGAGCCGCTTCTCTCACGCTTCTGGTTGAATAACAAGAATTGTCTTGAGTGGTGGCTATTGCTGGTGGCGGCCGTGGCACCGACGGAACGTAGGCAGACGTGCCTGGTGGAATTTAGGGGTAACCGTGCACTGCTAGCTCGTAAAAGCCTAGTACTTACTTGTACCTAAATTGTGCATTTCAGCAACAGCCAAAAATTATGGAGCATCCTCACATTTGCCCAGTTGTTTTACCTCTTAGTTGTTGCTATGCAGTAAAAGATTTCATTCATCAGTAATATGAACATATGAATGACAGTTTTGCTAATACACCTGATCAACATTTCTCAATAGTATGTTTTTATGGAGTATGGAGAAAGTAAATGCATGTATCACATCACCATTATGGGTAAAACTCCACCAAACAGTTTGGTATGATAATCATACATTATTATTAAAAAACAACAAATTTAAATTTCAGTGCTAACCTGAAAGTCTGGAGATAAGAAAAATATGGTGCAGGCAGTTTGCAAAAAAGATAAAAATGCGCACTGTGCAAGTTATTGAGCAACTGAGCCAAGAATCTGCCTTTCCTTTTTGTTCTTTCATATCACACTGAGCATTTTATTCCCGGTTCTCTGGAAGATGAAATACTGGGTGAAATATCGCAGGATTCCAGTAAGGCAGGTTGCTCATTATCCACATCATCAACAAAGAGGGAGACAGAAAAACCACCACCAAGGTTTTCAACATGAAGCAACACCTCATCCTCCTCAGAGAGTTCTTACTGTATTTAATTAGCAGCAAGGACAGCATAAGGAAATCTTAATGCCACTGTCTTTTTTTTCTTTGGCATTCTCTCCCTATTTTGAAACCCCATGTTGTAGCAGACCCTGACTTTCTACCCCCAAAAGTAAAAAGTTGAAAAGGTGAGAAAAAAAAAAGCTCAGTATTTAAAAATGTCATCATGCAAAATACTTCCTACTGGCGAACATAGTATCTTTATTAAGTGGGCGAAAACAAATGAGGATGGATTGCTTAAGAGCAATAGGAAACATTTGGGAATATTTGTGTTTCATTATGATTAATGAGCGTTGATCCCTATGTAAATTGGGAGGAACAATAATAAGGGGAGTAAGGGTTGTTAAAGGGAATGTGGGTTTTCATCTCTGTGATTGGAGTTAACCTAGATTCAGCCTGGTGCTTGACAAGCACTGCCTTGCCAGCAGAGTGTTTGATAATGAGGAAACTACAGAACAGAGGTTTGTGGTGGGAAAATAAAAACACAGTTTAATGGGTGCACTGAAATGAGGTTAATCAACTAGAACTGTTCACATCATAAAATCTAAATCACTTTGAAGATTGTGTTTAGCAAAATGTAAAAAATGTACAGTAAGATTTTGTTACAGTTATATTTGAATCGCATTGCATTATAATAAAATGAAAAATAATTTCATAAATTTAAATGACTAAGCCTAGATGGCATGAAGTTATTAGGCACCACTGTGTTTTTATAAATAAGCAGAACCCCCAAATGTCTGGTTCGGCAGGGCAAACTCAAATGCCCGCCATGCAGAATCAGGACTGTGCTTATATCTACCTCTTAGGAATAATTAGACATTTTGGGGAAATAGGCTTATTCACTTTCTTGCTGAGTTAGATGAGAAGATTGATACCACTCTCCTGTAAGGTAACAGAGGCAATCAGTGAGCATGTCTCTGGCTAAAGTAGGGATGTGCTGATATCATATTTCCCTGCTACGATAATTGTGGCCAAAAATATTACAGTAAGTGGAATTCAAATTGATTTAATGAAACCTAACACACTTAATAGGGAAGCATATATTGCATTTTTGTCAGAAGCGTAAAACACCATAAACAAGTGTAGGTTAGTTGTTAAAATTTTAGGACTGGGAATCATGGAAAGCAGCATCATGTCTCTGTCTCTTTTTGTATGCACCCATTCTTTGCGGTGTTGATGGATAAAATAATTTATAAAAGGTAGAATGAAATACACAGAACATAAAAGCAAGGAAGTGCCATTGTCCAAAGGTCCAAAGGTAACAAAATGTTCTGAAATGACCTAATTAACACTATATTTTTTTGTTTAATCTGTATAAAACTTTAATGTAAAAACGTTAATTTGTGGTTTTATGGGGGGTGGTATATTGGCCAGGCACGGTGACTTTCTGGAGTCATTTAACAAAACGATGGTCAAATTTGACTGACGCTAGTTTCACAGATCATTTTTGGCCAGAGAAACACAGCAGTACGATACAACTTTGTCAGTTTACACTGAAATTCATTTTGCATTCCCGAGCAGCTCCGCTCAATAAGAAGAAATAAGAAGAAAAAGACAACAAGTACACATATAGCACAAAGAAGAAGACATATCAACAGACAACAGCCATGCCAGAGAAACATGTTACGCGATATCCTCGGATCCAGATCTTAATTGGCAGCACACTGATTTTGGTTTAGCAACAGGATAGACTGATGTAAAGCCTGTTGTATCTAAACCAAGGGACTCTGAATTGCCTGTTAGAAGGCAAAAGTTGGTGTTCATAATTTAAAACATGCATGGAGTCAGAAGAGATCAAGTCAGAGCATGCTCTTCTTGTGGACTGTTTAAAAGGAGTATGCGACCATTACATTTTTGCTATGGTCTGGAACTAGATTATTTTTTAGTTTTTACCCTTAATTCCAGATCAACTACTGCAACAAAGAAATAAGCTAGTTATGTCAGCTACATGTTGCACAATGTTTCTGTGCAGGTGTGGGTTGTAGCATGGAAATATGGTTCATACACTGTTAAACATTAGGTAGATCCAAAATGTTACCGTTCGTGATACTGTGCTGAAGGGTTAGTAGTATAACTTGACCCAACAGAGTATGAACAACTGTTGAATAGATTGTAAATGTAACCAATAACTAGTTCACAGATGTCTGCAGAGTAAGTTATTGATTAACTCATGGATGGTAACAGAAAGTACAAGTCATGAGGATCAAACCTCTGACTGTTTATTTACAGCATAGTGCCCTGAAACACAAGGTTTTGCTGCCTGTCATACACTGAGCAATATGTCTCCTCTTTACTGAACATAGATGGTAAAAACTTGAAGAGTCAGAATTTTTTTGGAAGACACGGGTCATAGATATACTACTTATAACATTTGTTTTGTTCTGGCAGCAACATATTTCGCTCACTGTACTGAAAAGAACTTTTTATTTCTATTCTTTTTTTAAATCAGTCGTGTGAAGGAAAGCTTCAAGTTTTCACAGTTTCCGGTTGGGCATCGTAAACACACAGACAGGTGGGAAAGACGTTCAACATCCAGCTGGTCAGTGGATCCACGAATGATCTCTCATGTGTGACTATATAACTTCTCTGTGCGACGACCGGCTATAGCCTGTAAGTAATAGTGTTTCTTTAATCAATGTGCCTGTTTGAATCATGGTTAAAAGGATGTTATTCCTCCAGCATTGTTTACCATACATCTGAAATGTAGCACATACAGTGGGGAGAACAAGTATTTGATACATTGCCGATTTTGCAGGTTTTCCCACTTACATAGCATGTAGAAGTCTGTCACGGAATCTAAAACAAAAATCCAGAAAATCACATTGTATGATTTTTAAGTAATTAATTTGCATTTTATTGCATGACATAAGTATTTGATATATCAGAAAAGCAGAACTTAATATTTGGTACAGAAACCTTTGTTTGCAATTACAGAGATCATACGTTTCCTGTAGTTCTTGACCAGGTTTGCACACACTGCAGCAGGGATTTTGGTCCACTCCTCCGTACAGACCTTCTCCAGACCCTTCAGGTTTCGGGGCTGTCACTGGGCAATACGGACTTTCAGCTCCCTCCAAAGATTTTCTATTAGGTTCAGGTCTGGAGACTGGCTAGGTCACTCCAGGACCTTGAGATGCTTCTTACAGAGCCACTCCTTAGTTGCCCTGGCTGTGTGTTTCGGGTCGTTGTCATGCTGGAAGACCCAGCCACGACCCATCTTCAATGCTCTTACTGAGGGAAGGAGGTTGTTGGCCAAGATCTCGCGATACATGGCCCCATCCATCCTCCCCTCAATATGGTGCAGTTGTCCTGTCCCCTTTGCAGAAAAGCATGCCCAAAGAATGATGTTTCCACCTCCATGCTTCATGGTTGGAATGGTGTTCTTGGGGTTGTACTCATCCTTCTTCTTCCTCCAAACACAACGAGTGGAGTTTAGACCAAAAAGCTCTATTTTTGTCTCATCAGACCACATGACCTTCTCCCATTCCTCCTCTGGATTATCCAGATGGTCATTGGCAAACTTCAGACGGGCCTGGACATGCGCTGGCTTGAGCAGGGGGACCTTGCGTGCACTGCAGGATTTTAATCCATGATGGCGTAGTGTGTTACTAATGGTTTTCTTTGTGACTGTGGTCCCAGCTCTCTTCAGGTCATTGACCAGGTCCTGCTGTGTAGTTCTGGGCTGATCCCTCACCTTCCTCATGATCATTGATGCCCCACGAGGTGAGCTCTTGCATGGAGCCCCAGACCGAGGGAGATTGACCGTCATCTTGAACTTCTTCCATTTTCTAATAATTGCGCCAACAGTTGTTGCCTTCTCACCAAGCTGCTTGCCTATTGTCCTGTAGCCCATCCCAGCCTTGTGCAGGTCTACAATTTTATCCCTGATGTCCTTACATAGCTCTCTTGTCTTGGCCATTGTGGAAAGGTTGGAGTCTGTTTGATTGAGTGTGTGAACAGGTGTCTTTTATATAGGTAACGAGTTCAAACAGGTGCAGTTAATACAGGTAATGAGTGGAGAACAGGAGGACTTCTTAAAGAAAAACTAACAGGTCTGTGAGACCCGGAATTCTCACTGGTTGGTAGGTGATCAAATACTTATGTCATGCAATAAAATGCAAATTAATTATTTAAAAATCATACAATGTGATTTTCTGGATTTGTTTTTGTAATAAAAATTACAGACCTCTAAATGTCTACATGTAAGTAGGAAAACCTGCAAAATCGGCAGTGTATCAAATACTTGTTCTCCCCACTGTAACTATTTCTGACACATGGAACATGGAATACGACAAGTTCCTGCATCAACTGTAATACTGACATAATGTGTACAGTGCAGAGAAAGGGCAGATTGAGACATTGCTTTTGCTTTGCTGCTAAATTTCTCATTACACAGAGAGCCAGACATCTCGAGCAGCACTGATGGAGGATGAGTTGAGCTCGGGGACACTGCCAGGCAATTTCCCTCATTACCCCAAATCCTCCAGTGCTCGCAGAGAGATGATGTCCATTTTAATAAAAAGTTGTGAGACAATTTTCAAAAGGCAGTAAAAGCAGCACACATAATGAATGACAGTGTTGGGTACCAGACCTTCCTCCACAATGCTGCGGAACAGAGTCTGGCTAGTCCACACAGCATTCCGCGATGGGAGAAAAACATGCTCTGGTTTATTGGCATTTCTTTAAACCAATCACAATCGTCTTGGGTGGCACTAAGTGTTGGGCACAATGACAGTGCCTCTGCAAAAAAGCCTAAAGATGTAATCCATCCATGACAAGGCTGCAATAATAAGAATACACCCGTCATTGCTTCATATGATTAGATAATGGAAAGATGCAGACCATAGTGGTCTGCTGACATCTCTTAACAATCCCTAGCTGTTCAACATACAAAAAGGTTGTTTAACGTAAAAACAACCAATCCCATTATGGATTATGGTGACATAATTTATAGACATTCCGCTACTACCATTCTCAATCTCCTGGACTCAGGTCATCACTCTGCCCTCAGCTTTATCACGGGAGAACCCTATGACACTCACTACTGTACTCTGTATAACAAAGTTGGTTGGACCTCTTTGGCTCAAAGACGCGAAAAACATTAGTGTCTTTTCATCCATAAAACTCGCGTTGGACTGTTACCACTATACACTCACCTAAAGGATTATTAGGAACACCCTACTAATACCGTGTTTGAGCCCCTTTTGCCTTCAGAACTGCCTTAATTCTTCGTGGCATTGATTCAACAAGGTGCTGGAAGCATTCTTTAGAAATGTTGGCCCATATTGATAGGAAAGCATCTTGCAGTTGATGCAGATTTGTGGAATGCACATCCAGGGCACGAAGCTCCCGTTCCATCACATCCCAAAGATGTTCTATTGGGTTGACATCTGGTGATTGTGGGGGTCATTTTAGTACAGTGAACTCAATGTCATGTTCAAGAAACCAATTTGAAATTATTAGAGTTTTTTGACATGGTGCATTATCCTGCTGGAAGTAGCCATCAGAGGATGGGTACATGGTGGTCATAAAAGGATGGACATGGTCAGAAACAATGCTCAGGTAGGCTGTGGCATTTAAACGATGCCCAATTGGTACTAAGGGGCCTAAAGTGTGCCAAGAAAACATTCCCCACACCATTACACCACCACCAGCAGCCTGCACAGTGGTAACAAGGAATGACGGATCCATGTTCTCATTCTGTTTAGGCCAAATTCTGACTCTACCATCTGAATGTCTCAACAGAAATTGAGACTGATCAGACCAGGCAACATTTTTACAGTCCAATTTTGGTGAGCTCGTGCAAATTGTAGCCTCATTTTCCTGTTTTTAGTGGAGATGAGTGGTACCCGGTGGGGTCTTCTGCTGGTGTAGCCCATCCGCCTCAAGATTGTTTGTGTTGTGGCTTCACAAATGCTTTGCTGCATACCTCGGTTGTAACGAATGGTTATTTGAGTCAAAGTTGATCTTCTATCAGCTGGAGTCGGCCCATTCTCCTCTGACCTCTAGCATCAACAAGGCATTTTCGCCCCCCAGGACTGCCGCATCCTGGACCATTCTTTGTAAACCCTAGAAATGGTTGTGTGTGAAAATCCCAGTAACTGAGCAGATTGTGAAATGCTCAGACCAGCCCGTCTGGCACCAACAACCATGCCACGCTCAAAGTTGCTTAGATCACCTTTCTTTCCCATTCTGACATTCAGTTTGGTGTTCAGGAGATTGTCTAGACCTGGACAACACCTCTAAATGCATTGAAGCAGCTGCCATGTGATTGGTTGATTAGATAATTGCATTAATGAGAAATGTTACAGGTGTTCCTAATAATCCTTTAGGTGAGTGTATATATCATCTATGCTGAATTCGCTCAACACAAAATTAATTTGGTAAATCTGCTTTTAAGATTGTAATTTCAGATCACTTCACTGTGTGTGTTTTCATTGAGTATTATTTACTTGTTTTGTGCTTTATGTTTTGTTTGTCTTGTATCTCGGCATCATTGAAAATGAGGGAAACCTCAATGATTTCTGAGATTATATAAAGGTTATGAATGAAGTCACTAAAAGATTAAGAAGAGAGTGAAATCAGAGAGGACTGATACAGAAAGACTTATGTTCAGTTTAAGCATCATTATAAAATGTTACACCCTAGTGGCTAATAAATACAAATACAGGCTGATTCTCTTTTCGCTGCATTACTGATTAAAATAACATCATATTTTCAGTCTCAGAGAAGCGAGTTCATGCAGTGAGAGCTGCCATTTACTGCGAACCTGTTATTTCAGCTTTAACGAAGAGGCACTACCCCCACAGCTTTAGCTAATAATGACCCATCTTTTTTTATTTGTGGATTTTCATGCCGCACAGTATTGAAATACAAAATAAATCTATGAACAACAATCATATTCAGCTATGTTTTTGTGCCAGCTAGAAAAAACTAATCAATCCAGCTCCAATAAAATCCAAAGAAAGGAACGGTTTCTTTGCATGAGTGAAATATTCCTGTGCCGCTGAAGACACACAGTAAGCAGTGTGCTTTCATCTGACTGAAGGAAACGCATTATAAATCAGCTGACTGCTCTCTTCTCCCACTTCTGTCACAGAAATAACAGCTATATTTAATACTGCTGCGTAATAACATTTGTTTTCCTGACATCCCAGTCATTACAGCGAGCCGGGGACCACTCTATGCCGGGCCAGTAACGACCGGGATGCATCACGAAATGACATTACAGTCCTATTGATGCCAGCCATTACCCGCTAATCCAGGCTTTGCTTGTGTGCACTTGCTGTGGCCTCTGAAGAGCAGAGGGAAGGCAATAAAGACCACTTGCAAAGATCTATGCTCACAATTTCAATAATTTTATATTCAGCCATTTTAAGTGCTCAAGGCTAAAACTTAATTTTTTTCTCTAAAGATACTGTAAACAAATTTCCCTTGAGCCTTAAAATTAGTCAAGGAGCTTGCTTTGACAGTAAGTGCTGCCATTCCTGATTATGCTTGTCTGGTGTGAAGTATAAAGGCTGGCATTTCTGAAATGTGTATCCTCTTATCTGAATAAAAAAAGGAATTGAGGTTGTGTAGACCAAACTTCCAAAGCCTGAGGTGTGTTTTCTACAAGATTCAGATACTGTGCATGCTAAAATTTGTCACAAATGCCCAAAATATCTATGAATAGAATAGTCTCAAATTGAAATATAAAATGGGATAGTATTGATGCTGCATCTAACAATTATTTTCATTTTCTAATAATCCGTACATATTTTCTTGATGAATTGTTTGGTCTATAAAACCCAAGTTCAAATCGTTTTTTTTTTTTTTGTCCAACCAAATCATTTCAGTTTGCTATGGTGTAAGACAAGTAACCATCAGAATATCTGGCATTTCTTTGAAAATACTAAATGAGCAATCGATTCTCAAAATACTGTAGTTGCCTATTAACTTTTTGTCGATCTACTAACTTAGTGGACAACTCGTTTCAGCTTTAGACAAAAAACATATCCATTATACCTAATATGAAACTTTTTAAATGATTGTAGGTACGTTTCATTAATAAATACCAGAACCACTTATACCTGTGGTAGTGAAGAGCAACCCAAAGGTAATGATTTAAGGTTAGCCCTTCCCTCCAGCTGATCTACTATATCTATCTATATGCATCAAAATTGTATTTGAAGGTCTATAAAATATGTAATAATGTCTACCAGCAATATTTGTATGTACCAACTGTAAATCTGCGTTTTATTGACTATCATACATGTTTATACTTCTTGCCCCCTTCCTCATATGTCCGTCCCTGTAATGTTTATTCAGAGATGAGTATACTTTTATAGAGCCTAACAGTTGCATTTTGTAGTTGCATATATCATTCATTCATTGTTCCATACATTTGTATTGTTTATTTCATTTCAGTCATGTGTTTTCATTATCTCTGTCTTTTTCCCTGCTGAATGCTATTAGTGTGGCTGCTGCAGTAGTTTAATTCCCCACAGGGATCCAATTAAGTTTCTTCTTATCGGTCGTTTCACACCTCATCTCATTTGTTAAACCCATGTGTCACCTATAGCAGCGATACTCTGAGATAAACAACAGTACTGTTGGGCTGTGCTACTATACACCGGATTCTGGAATGTTAATAATGGTCGGAAATAAACTGGATTTATTGATTTGAATGATAGTTTTAATTGTGGCTGTGCACAGGTAAACCACCTGCAAGTGTGAGTCACACCAAGGGCAAAGAATGTAATACACCATCAAAAATATATTGTTTCAACAGCACAAAGGGCTTTGACTCAGGGTCAGGGTTTGTGATTAATCACAATGGCAACACTATTAATGGTTGCATTACTGCCTCGGTCAGCTGGGAGGCATCATCACGCAAAGCTATAAGAGGATGGAAGGGTTTGGGGGATTGAGATTATAGAAAATGAACTCTCCAGACAGTGGTCTGCAATGCATTATGGGAGTCCTGGTCACCATGCACTGCGAGACAAGGCATTAATCAAACAGATGCCAGAGATCAAGAGAGCGCTCTCTGTTGCCACATATTCCCACCTTCCCCGCCAGTGATTGATTAGTATTCATTATCCATCGATTTGGGCTTTTTCTCTGTAATCTCTCGTCTCCAGTCATATCATGGCCTCAAAGGAGATCGTTATTGTGAGCCAGGGACACGAATCATGACAGTGTAACAGCTTTGGCTAAGGAGAGGGCTGAGTATGGCAACGTTAGCTCAAAAAGCTCATTGAACCTCTCATTAATCATTTACTTGTACATTTCTATGTAAATTAACCTTGTGTAATAATATTGTACAGCTAAATGTAAATGGACTGTATTTATATAGCACTTTTCTAGTCTTAATGACTACTCAAAGCAATTTTTAAAATAGTACAGGAACCATTCACACACTGGTGGCCGAGACTGCCATACAAGGTGCCACCTGCTCATCAGATAAACATTTACATACATTTACACTCCGATTAGGGGCAATTCGCGGATCAGTGTCTTGCCCAGGGACACTTCGACATGGGACTGCAGAGCCAGGGATTCGAACCACCAACCTTCAGTTGGGAGGCGACCACCTTTTCCAAACCGGGGGTGTGCCGACCGCCATCTACTGTAGCTAACACACTGACTATGGATAAGTAACTCATACAACCCCAATTCAAAAAAAGCAATGGCAAACTGATGCTTGAATTAGCTAACAAAATGCAAAATCTAGACCGGCTCTGTCACCACTTTATTGTCAGTAATTTCCTCCATTTAGACATTATCCTACCTGCTGATGATGATAATATGTATTGATACAATGATACATTGATATTGTATGTCACTGCAAACAACACTGCAAACTTTTTCCTAAAAAGCATTGATGCCCTATCACCTCACCTGCCTGCCCATCCCCAATGCATATTGATAACAATATTGGGGAAACTTGTAACAAACGGAGCCAAGTTTAACATTTTTTTAATTGAGTAGTTTCTGTTGTGGAATGAGAAACGTAGCGCGTCTTTGCCCAAACTGGAGTTTTTAGACATAGAAAGACATGGACAGTGAACTTGAGAGCAAGATGCTTTGCCAAATTTAGTTTATTTGATGAGCATCCCTTCACTTGTTCTTTTCTTCAAAATCAAAAAATATGTCCATATTTCACATGATGTTTTTCTGTCTGACCACATTGTGCTAACCTGAATCTTGATAGCCTTTTCAGCATCAGAGCTCTCTTGTTTGGTTTTTGTTCCTTCATGAGATGAATGAGATGAATAAAACTCCACCACCCCTCTAGGAAGCACATAATTACAGCATGAAATGTTCAAACTTGATATACAGATACACTACATACAAATACATACACAGAAAGACCCTGTTTTCGTCGTGAGTTGCTTCCACATCATAATACAGTCATTTATGCTCATTTAGGCTACAGCTGGGCTTGGAGGTCTCAAATCTCTAATGACGTGTAATGAAATTATCCATCAAATACACAGAAGATGAATCTAATTTTACACCTAAAAGGTGAAAAGGAGATTGTGTGACTAAAGCTGGTTAATGTAGGCAGAGGAGTTTCTTCTGCACTTATGTGTAATCATGGTGACTGGGCACATGGGGGAAATTTCAATATTAGTTCCACATCTGTCACTATAAACTGTAAAATTAGCATAGCACACACTAGTGGTGAATGAGGAGAAATTATCCTGTTTTTTAACTTTATATTTACTCCGAGTAGAGGAAGTAATTTCCTTTCTGTGGCTGCCTCTTATGAATTAATTCAAAGAAAAAAGCTCCACATGTCACAGAGAAAATAGGAGGAATTCAGAATAAAATCATGGTTTGTGCTGCCAATCACGTTTTTACAAATCATCTAAAAGGAGCCACGGACTTCTGGGTAGTTTTAACGACAAACAAGCCTGATTTCTAACTGGTGAAAAATAGAGTGATATAAAGGCAGCATTTCAATCAAAGTATCTTAGTTTTTCTCATGTTTTCAGTTAATGAAAAATGGGATCTGGAATGTTTCTCACTTTATATTGTAACAGTTTTTTTCTCTTTAACAACGTAGCCCAAGCATCGGTCTTCAGGCAATAAACATTTAGGAAGTCTGTAGTCTCGCATTGCCAGTCACCACACATACATTGCAGGACAGGAGAAAGAAAATGCCCTGGGTTGTTTGCATTTCTTTAAACCAATCACAATCGTCTTGGGTGGTTCTGTAAAATGGTCTCAGGAAGGAACTTGTTTTGGTGGAACATCTTCACCCCGATAAAAGAAAACGCCACACAATATTAAATGAAATCAACTGGTCACACAATACAGTAACGTGAGCTATTTAAATTAGCTGGATACATGGTTAAACGAAATTTGCTTTTACCAGTGTGTCGTCCTGTGTAACATTAGGCTACTCGTCCACAGCAATCCTGCAATAATCAGGATTTTCATAGGGGTTCGTGTCACATTAGAAAATAAACGGCAAGTTTTTTTTTTTTTACTTTACAAAACGGAGCTCTGTGCGTAACCAGATAACGTTTGATTTTAACCCATAACACAAGTTTTTTCTAAACATAACCAAGCAGTTTTTGTGTCTAAACATAACCAAACTGCGACCGTTTCACAAAGTTAACATCAGTTTAAAACCATGACTGTTACATTCATGACGTTACATTGTCTGGTTTAGATATGAGGACAAAAAAACGCTCCTGTGGGTCGTATAAGAGGGTAGAAATAAATGACCGATTGTCGTATGGTTTGGAGGACTCGTTGGAATACACAAAATATTGATATTGATATACATATATATACTGTATAAATTAGTGACAACAGCTAATTTGTACTTGTCTTCCTGACCCAGTAGTTATTAACAGTAGTTACACTGTTTATGATCAAATAGATGTGACTAATATACGTAATGGTTTTTGATGACAAATACTGCCAGCATTGCCTAGAGCTGTTTTGTTTACTGGAAAACATGGCCAGGCTTAATTCCAGAGGGTTTAACAAGGATTTAATTTTGTCGGATTCTCTGATTTTATAGCACCCTTTCATTTAAGATAAGATCACAACTTCAAGAAAGCTCGACTCGAGGCAGCATTTGGCACTCATTTCACCCCAACAGCTTCACAGTTATTTGCTCAGTGTGGCCTCTGTCTTTCATTTGATTATCATTTTTATTGCCATAGAACCCCCTCCAACTTCATTATGGTGATGCCGATTGTCATAGACTCACCTGGAATGGAATCAGTCAAACACACGCGGGCATGAATTAAACATTACGGCTGCACACAGAGTTAGCTGTGAGGCATCGCCTGCTAAACAGTGTATTTTCAGTGAATAGCTACCCGTATTTACAGAGAGACATATTGTTGGCTCTAGTCCATATTTTAAAGAGTGCATCATAATTGCTTTTGAAATGATCGCACACTGCTCTACACTGACATCTTGCACTCCGTGATGAATGTGCAGAGACTTCAAGTAACAATTTCACATGCAAACACCACAATGCCTGTGGCAAGCAATGGCAGGGAGTCAATTTATACTCAGGAACTATATTGTACAGTTTTCACCAGTATCTTATTACAATTATTTTAGTATTAGTATTTACATGTTCTGTTACTTTAAACATTTCAGAGGCAAATACTGTACGTCCCAATGGTATCTTATAAAATATGATAAAGTAACAGTAAGTAAAAATATAAAATAGTTCAAATTAGCTCCACTTTGACCAAGCTTACACTTCAAAGCCTCAGTGATAAAGACTTTAATTTAACATACTGTATGATAGAATGAAATGGGCTATTCTGTATAATAATTGCTTCTGGTCTTGATACCCACCTGATCTGCACCAAACAGCAGACAGACAAAGTTAGCAACTAGCTGATTAAAATAGTGGAGTATTTAGCTGCTAAAGAGCCAGATATTTCCCTTCCCAAAGTTGGTGGAGACCAAAACAGAGCTAACAGGAGAGAGAATATTGGCCTTCATCAAGTGGACAGAAACCAAAGTAAAATTAAAATGAATGCTAATGTTTCCCTGTATCTCATGGATGTGTAAATAGGCAACTGCTAACCCGTTAGCCATACTGACTTTAAAAAAAACAAACATATTATATATTAATGTTGTGTTTACAGCAGACATACATAATCAATTGTTGCAGCTTTAGCTATATAAATGTTGCAATGCTGTAAACAAGTTCACATTTATTGATTGTTGTACACTTTGTGTGGTTGTAAATGGTCACGAATAGCCCTTATTGATGTTATACATTCTTCCAAATTCTTCCATGAGATCAACACTTTCTACAATGTTCAGGAGAGTGCATTAGTGCCGGTTTAACGATCAGCTCAGAAAACCAAGTTCTTTATTTATTTTTATATTTTTTTTTAACCAGAGAAGTGACCTGAAACTAGCCTGGCTCCACTCAATTTTAATTTTCCTTCAGTACTAAGTCTGGGTTTGCTGTATATTCTTGGGTTTTCTCCGGTCAAATCTTTACCGGTCCAATCAGCAAACAGAGGGAGTGACTGAGAACAATGACGTTGAGGTTGTGCGCTAGTTTGAGTTGTAGTTCCGTAATGGCGGCGGAGAAAGATGAGAGCGAAGCCATTTGGTCCGTTTTGGCAACGCTGCCGAATATCCAGAAGTTAAAGCCCGAGCAAGAACAATCTTTGCTGAGTTTTGTTGGTGGCCATGATGTTGTGGCCCTCCTCCCCACGGGGTTCAGGAAAAGTTTGATTTTCCAGCTCGCTCCGTAAGTGGTGAAGGAGTTGACTAAGGCTAACGCTAGCGATGCTAAGCCGACATCACGAACAAACGTCAGCGATTGGTTATGGCAGATCCAGAGTGGCTCTGGGCAGATCCAATAGTTTTAAACTTCAACAGAGTACCCTTCAAGGAACTTCAAGGAAGTTATCACTTGTCAGTGGAGAGTGGCCAGACTCTCTGTACAAATGAAATGTACCAGAGTCTGGTAGGACCAGGCTAACCTGAAACACCAGACTAGGATCTTATTCTGTTTCACCCTCTCCATTTTTTTCTGACTGTAGCTATCTGTCTCTCTCTCTCAGGCATCCGACACATATCAGCACTGGCACCCTGCCCATGGGGTGCTAAATCATCAGCACAAACCCAGTTGTTGTTACAAATTGTGGCACTGAAGCGCAGTCTGCAATAAAAGCATTCCATGTTCTTAGCCTGGACTAATCTGTTTCCCCGTAATTTAATACTTACATAGTTGGCACACAATGAAATATAGCCAAGACAGGACAGGCAAAGTGTGTGTGATGCACAGGTCCTGGATGGCGGTTTGTTGCCTAATGAAGCCATTAACCTCACACTACCGAATTTGATAAGGCAAAATAATGGCTTCATTAGAGAAAAGAATTGCAGCCCTGTAAGGAAGAATTTCAATGAGCACGTGCTGGTGGTGCATGTTATCTCACCACCCAAGAGAACAAAGCTCACGGTAAACAAACACAAATCTTAGTTTCTGTTAATAACAAAACATGAATGAACATGTTGCTGTAAACAATGTTAAGGAGCAGCTGCTTCATATAATGATCCGTGTTTTATTGAAAGGATTAATCCCATCATTCAGAATGATTCATCCTTTTACAAAACCCATCATCATTATTATTGGGTTTATTACAAGTCTATCTGCAGAGAAAATTGTGTCAGGGTATTTGGTCACAATGCTCATTATAGATACAGCTGTAGAACTGTTGTGTGTTGTGGTTCAAAAAGCAATAACTGATAACATCAACTGTTATCTATCCGCTCGTCTCTTCCAACTAATATGCATGGCTGATCAGTCAACTCATTATAATTAAGAGGTGTTAATTAGCAAGAGACAGAGCTGGCGTTTGCATCCCAATGACAGCTCGCCACAGAAAAACACGTTAACACCCGAGTCCCTGCTCGGCTCAGCCGAAGGTGACTAGGTGACAGTTTGCCGCCTCCTTCCTTCCCTCCCTCCCTCCCTTGCATAGGTCAAGAGTTTCTCAAGTAAATTACAGGGAGTGACTTTTGTTTGCATGTCCCAGCTCATTCCTTCAGTTCTCCAAGGTTCCCACCTCGGTTTAATACATCATTCATCAAATTACGCAAAGCCATTAGTGTCAAGATTGGGAACTTGCAAATTCTTTGTGGTGTCTCGCTTAGCATATAAAGCAGAGCGTGCCAGCTTTTATGCCCAACTAAATATCGATGACAGTCCTTGTTACAGCTGATGGATGAGCTTCATAATTAAATGGTGCCACTGCTTTCGACTATTAATGAGGGTTGTGAATCAAGTCCGTTCCCCTGCACTGCTGATTTTTTAGGCGTCTCATGTTTGCCAGACAGAGGGGCGACCTGCACACAAACGCCCGCTGCAGCAAGTATGAATAAACATCATGGTGGTCTCTGTTGCTGAAAACAAAAAGTCTCTAGTCACTATCACACACCATCACTGGTGCTCTTTTCCTGCACTTTGTCAAAGTAATTAAGAGACCTCATCTATAATAAATAACCTACAACCTCCAATAATTACATTGGGGGAATTATGGTTTGGAGGTTAAAGAATATATTTTTATTATACTTTATGTTAATTGAGCAAAACACAGAGAGAATCTTCAAGAGGAACAGGTGCTTGAAACGATTCTGCTAATGCGAGCAGCTCACATAAGGCCTGAATGGCGTACAGTGTATCAAAGTATATAGAGAACAGAAGTAAAAAAAAAAAAAAAACTCGTTCAAAATCCCACTGACATTTGTAACGCAAATGAATGAAAAAAATATAATCTTACTCAACAGTAACTACGGATTAATATTGTGTTTAATTTCCTATTTCTGATTTTAGCTGTATTTATCGAACGCCATTTCCCATAAGCCGCAGACCAGTAGTAGGCAAATAGGGGCCCGTGGGCCAAATCTGTAACGCGACACGCCGGATTTATTTTTTTAATTTATTTATTTATTTATTTAACTGTTTATTTAGATAGGGACAGTGCATATTAATGGACATCAGTACAAGTACACAATGTAAATATGCTAGAGTTAGCACCATAGCTAATTTTCATCTATTGTCCCTAGGCAGATACATAAAAAGAAAAACATAAAAACAGTAACAGGCATGCAACACCCTCATAGTTTGAGAGGCAAGAACAAAAACTAACAACAATAGTCAAGACAAAATACAACGGATGGTTTGTTACACATAACATCTGAGAAGCTGTTATTGGAAACTGTTTGGAAAAGGGCAGGCATTTTCAAAAAATACCTGGCAGGTGATTGGATGAACCATCTGTCTATCAAACTCTAATGCCAAAGCCAGTCGGGAGAAGAGAGAAAAACCCTTTTTTCATCGCGAAAAGCCTTCAGTGTCATTCTTTTTCTCTTCTTTCAGTGAAGAAATACTCTCCAGTTTGATATAACGGATGCTACTGCAGCATCTATGCTAAGTCGCCATTGTTGTTTTGAGCAAACGGTCACCTCTCCGTGTCGTCACACACACCTAAACCATACCCTTGGCTGCCTGTTGCTCCGGGCAGGGCACTAATTGGTCGTACGGACACAAATGCATTACTTGAACGCTGACAAGATGGATTTTTGTGTGATCCTGCAATTCATGCGTAATCACATGATCGCGAGAATCAAGCTGCCATTCAAGATAACCAAATTGGACCATCCAACCAAGATATTGAGCCCCTTGATGACAGCTGAATATTTCAGTTTAATAGTAATCAAAACTTTTTTTCTCTAAAAGCTAGATTAAAAGAAATTATTAATGACAGATTGTACTGAGTATCAGAAGCTAGTGAAAGAGAGGCTTTACAGGAAGTGATGTCATAACTTCAGCTCTCTAAATATTTTGACGGATTTTGCATTACGCATTTGTGTCGCTGATCTTGTCGCTAAAAGTTGATTATGCCTAAATTTTATATTAATCTGATTATTTTTCAAAGAAACAGGCACACATTAGCCAGTTTAATTTGGATTTTACTCTCTTTTTCTTTCTATTATGTCTGGTCTGAATTAGAAATGGCCTAGTAAGAGCTATTTCTAGCATTCAATGGACTGAAACTGCCATAATTTGCCAGGTTTGAT
The DNA here is from genome assembly GCF_031162955.1 of Sander vitreus. Taxonomy (NCBI): domain Eukaryota; kingdom Metazoa; phylum Chordata; class Actinopteri; order Perciformes; family Percidae; genus Sander; species Sander vitreus. Next base: position 6,815,970 of record NC_135865.1, read on the forward strand.
TTTATTTTATTTTTTTATAAAACGGTGACTGTTAACACCTCGCTCCACAACCATCGACAAGACAGCAGCCCTTTACTACTTGCTACTACTACTTGCTGATTTGACTTAAAACAAAGCTCAGAATGCTGAGAATCCTCTTTCCTCTGAGTCTTTCATCATAAGTCACGGTCCTGTTTGAAGACTCTGTCAGTATTTTTCGACTTAAACACGTAGAGCTCCGTTCTCTGTTTTGCACATAAGACGTGTCTCAGTTCCTGCACCTAGATCTAATCTGAGCGCTCATCTTTTCTTGTTTACAATCCTTTTTAAATTATTTTGAAGCAAGAGAATGTATTATTCCCACAGTACAGATTTTGTTTTACAGTTTTACTCTTGTGTCACATTTGTTGTCCTATCATTTCCTCGTTTCCTCGCCATTCACCACAGCCTGAATAACGTAGCTCTATATTTATATATGCCAGTCAACCCATCTATTAAACTTCATTATCGCGGCAGGTTTTGCAAATGAATTATATAATGTGCCTCAACAATAATATCGACAATAAAAGTTACATTATACATGTCCACACTTTCTGTCACAGACTTTGATAGACAAGGACCATAATAACAGCTTATACAATTGAATCGGTTTCAGTGAAACCATACCACGGCTGTCATATAAGACTGATTCGTGTTCACAGGATGAATATGATGCTGGAGACCCTGTGGGTGTTTCAGAGGATTAGTTATTGATGTCTGTTCTGTGAAAGACCGGTTTTTGAAGCATCAACTATAGACAACAAAGCATGTGTGATTGCTGCAAACTGTGTGGCGATCTTATGGTAAATTATTTTTTGAATGTCAGTATCATCGATCCAATTTTCATCCACTGAAAGACTCCTGAGCTTTTTTACTTTGTTTGGTTTTGGTTTTATATAGCAGGAAAGAGTTAAAAGATGACTGTACTCTCTTACGACAGACAAATATATATATATATATACATATTAGAGATGCACCTATCAACTTTCTAGGCCGATTCCGATTTCCAATTTTCTTTGTGTTAGACCAGCCGATACCGATTTTAGCCGATTCCGATTTCATATTTTCTAACCACTTTACAGCACACACAAATATTTATTTTCTATCTTTTCTTTAATAGAAAATGTTACATTTTGCATAGAACATAGAACAATTTTTAAATAGATAACCGATCGCTATAAAATACAACTATATAAATTACTCCTGGTGTGGGAAATCTAAAGTGCAATGTTATGGAAGAACCATTTCCTTCTTTTCACATCCAATATCCAACTAAACAAATTTGATAAAACTAAACTTCTGTATGTATGAAAACAGGAAAACAGGTAATGGCAATAAAATAATATATAAATAACAAATAAAAATAAAATAAATATAGCCTTAATGCAGTATAAAGATATTTCTCAAAACACACACACAGGCCTGTTTGAACGTCAACAGTAACGTTACCTGAAAACAACGTGTAGTTCCTTTTTTAGCAAGTTTGCTTTATGTGTCATTGTCCATAAATATGAACAATACCATTGCTGTCAACAGGCTGATCTGCTGACGTTAGCTACCGGCGGTTACCTCGGAACAATCCAGCAAATAGACGGTACCCTAGAGTGTCGTTACCCAAAACAGATGATTTAACGTCACCGCTCATTTTACACACAGTTTAACAACAAAACTAAACTCTTTAAAGATTACTATGTTTTTAATGTTGGTTTTGAGCGGTATGCACCCCCCCTAACCTGGAAAGCGTAAACAGTAACGTTAATACAGCGTGTCGGAGGAATACAGCGTCTCTTTTTTTTGTTTTTTTTTGTTTACAGCGTCTCAGGTCAGTGTGCCTAACGTTATTTTCTGATAAACTGTAGCTGTCATATTTCACGGGACCCGCGTGAGTGCGATTTTCATGTTCCAGTTATTCAGCCTCAGAGGAGAGCGAGAGAGAGAGCGGCTGACTGGTCGAGCCGTGTATAATTACGACTTGATGACATTTCTTAAACAGCTGATTGAGCGGCAGTGCGCCGCTGCTACATGCATACAGCGGAAACCCTGCATGTGCACGTGTGGTGCTGATGTTGCGCGATGTAAGTCATGCGGCGCCCGAGTGAATTTGACATAAAATCGGCATATGTCAGTCTGACCGGCAGGTCGCCGGTCATGGCCGATGACGTGAAAATCACCCAATTCCCGGTCACCCGGCTGGTCAATCGGTGCATCTTAATATATATATATATATATATATATATATATATATATATATATATATATATATATATCTCGATATATTTATCTCGATATATCCAGATAAATGGGCCAAGAATTGTGTTCAAGATTTAGTGAACCTGTACAGCTAATCTAGATCATCGATTTAACAGGTCTGATGTTTATATGGAGCAAATAAGAACAGTTAGTAAATCAGTATGCTTCTTTAAAAAGACTGCATTTACTGATTGTACTGAAGCAAGGACCGCAGGTGAAACAGTTCCCCAGGCAGCCTACTACACAGGATTTGCCTCATATTCAAGAGTCAACGTGAGCTTTTCTTGCTGCATTAAAAGTTGTCCTCACAGCCTCAAACCCCATCGCACTAAAGTGGGAACAATTTAATTCATTTTTATTTTATTTGAGAACTTCCACTAGTCTGTTTTGCGGTCCAAATTTTAGGTCACAGCACAAGGCTGGAGGGATGAAATATTTAGCCAGCTTGTTCTTGCTTTAGTCTGGGTTCCATTACTTATTCATTCTGGCCCAAAATGGTTCAATGACTTACAATCTGCACAGAAGACACTTACCTCCCAAAGGGCCGAAACATGTTGTGGGTTAGAGAAGCCTTTCTTTCTGACTTGTTCTATTCACCGGAGACATGCTGAAGCTATTCTTTGCCAAACTGTGTTTATGCATAATAAAAAGTGTATCTCTATCAGGATTTATCAAACTAGATCCACTTGTTTTATATTCTGCCACAGAAATAAAAAAAAGCTGGGAGCTTTATTTTATGCTATATATCCATTGTTGGAAAAGTTACATTTTTAAAAGTCTCTGTGTGTACAGCTCTCAGTACGTTTGTAGCTTCCAAGTGAACCCGCTCCCATCCTACTCACATTTAATTCCCGTCCAATCTCCTCCCAGCCGTTCTTAACTGTTTGTCCTTGTGCCCGGGCAAAGTAACACTTTCAAATTTCTGACTAACTCATCTAGCTTCTCTTTTGAAAGAAGGCTAAAAACAGAAAGCTACAGACAGAAGGCTAGGAACAGAAGGCTACAGACAAAAGGCTAGGAACAGAAGGCTACAGACCAGGGGTCGGCAACCTTAGGCAGGCGTGCCACCATGGGCACGCGGTACCTTAACCAATGGCACGCTGGCAACATAGGTGCCGATACCGACTGAGCACCCACGTGTGCCAGACTGCCAGTAGGCTATATTCATTTAAAATTAAACATTGCAGTAGTTGGTGCTAAGTGGAGCGTCTGTCATAGTGTGATTGGTTATGTCACTGTCAGTCCCCTGCTCCATATCCTATCCACCAATCACAGCGTTTCTCAGATCAAAATGCTTCTTTAGTGACCCCCCTCCATCCCCCCACTATACAGTGCATGCATGTGCATTAGGTAATTAGAGAATACCTAAACTAAAATGGACTGATTTGTTATTAAAAAAGCAAAACCTGGAGATCACGTGAATTGAAAATCAGGGCTATTCTTTTTTATTCAACGTCAATCGTTTCATTTGTCACCACGGTAACTTAGTGGAATGCCTGCAGGAGCAAAAAAGCAGGCCTCGCTGCCATTTAACCGAGCACAGAACTCTGCCAACTCTGCTAACATGGCGACGGCTAGCAGGGATTCTCTTGTCCGGTGCGGTGAGCCTGAGCGGGCAGACCCGACGACTGTGGATTAGCTATCTGGAACAGCAAGTTTGACTCAAGGACACTGCATGTAAGTTTGGCAACCTGACTTTAAAGGAATGTTTGATGAGGCTGAAAACATGATGGACATGGACTGCTCACTTTACATAGCATACTCCATAAACTGGTAGCTAGTTGGAACGTGGTGGGTGAGTTTGGGAGTCAAGCTGAGGAGAAATATTTGATTAGACTGAATGAACATGATAAACACTTATCTTATAATCTATATTTACTACTCTTGCATGGTTTGTTTCCCACACAGCCTATTTCAGAGTGTAGTAGCTGGTAGAAACTATAATGTATGAGCTTGGGAGCTGAGTTATAAGGAGCATTTGATTAGACTGCATTTTATAATCTATGTCTACTACTCCTACATGGCTGATTTGGTTTTTTTTGTAACATTGTTCATGTTTAACATAGGAAAGCATTAGACCTGTTTCAGTGAACCTGTGACTTTAGACAGGAGGGGCAGTTTTGAGCTGGAGTTTTTGTGCAAACTGCATTTGATGCGGCCACATATCTGGCAGAGAGGGAAGGGGATCTGCGGTCTCGGAGGGCTAGGGGATTTATTTTATTTTTAGTATTTTCACCACACTGTGCTTAGATCTAACAGCTCACCCCTTGCTACAAATTTATCAGTAAATTCCTGTAGGGTACTCGAGACATGTATACGTGTAAATTTTGAAGATGGCTGAACTTTCAATACTTTCTGTTAACATCAGGGGGCTAAACGGACCGATCAAACAAGCTAAATTCCTGGACTATTTAAGAAGGAAGAACATAGACGTGGTGCTTATTCAAGAATCACATTTATGTAAGAGATGTAAATCGACTACAAAACAAATATTTCAAAGTTGCTGCTTCATCTAGTGATGACACCAAAACCAAGGGCTCCATTGTGTTGCTGTCACGGAAATGCGCACTCACCATAGACAAAAGTAGTAAAGACCTATCAGGCAGGATATCATATATATGTACTACGATAAGGAGTAGGAAAATAGCCTTCGTTTCGGTATACGCACCGGCTACATATGATGAAAGCTACTAGCAAGGATTACACCTTTTTTTCCACACGTCACCTCACCCACTCCCGCATTGATTATTTTTTGTGCTCCAGTGAGCTTAAGGCAATGTTCCACACGATAGCAATAGAACCAGCAATCCTGTCTGATCACAATGCGCTGATAACCACATTCCATTGTGATATGTTAGGAGAAAGATCTAGAAGGTGGCAATTTAATAATTCCCTTCTCCAAAACACAGATTTTGATACAGAGTTTAGAGCCAAACTGGCGGAGTTTATATCAATCAATACTGACTCAGTTTCGGACCCGGCGTACATCTGGCAAGCCACTAAAGGATTTATTAGAGATTTCACATCTTTCTTTGCGGTCAATTTAAAGAAAAAGAGAGAGGCAAGGATTGCGGAGTTGGAAGAACGTTGTAAATCGTTAGAGCAGTCTCTAAAGACGTGCTTTCTAAATCTACACATACTCTTTTAGTCACAAATCGAGCAGAGCTAAATGATTTGCTAAGAAGGAGAGCTGAATTCATAATGCACAGAGTGAGGCAAAATTACAATTTTAATGGTTGTAAACCAAGCAAATTGCTAGCTCTGAAATTAAAACAAAGCGAGTCCAGAGCTGCTATCAACAGCATCTGGATCAAGGACCGAGGTATCTCAACGAATCCTAAAGATATCACTGCCACTTTCCAATCCTTTTATTCAAAGTTGTATGAATCCTCCTGCAATCCGGATCCGACACAGTGCCAAAAGTTCCTGAAAGAGCTAAACCTGCCTCTTCTCGACCCAGAGGAGGCAGAAGAACTGGGTCAACCTATTACGTTAGAGGAAGTCAAATCCGCGTTAAAAACAGCTAAGAAAGGGAAAACACTGGGGTTGGATGGAATTCCATCAGAACTTTTACTACAGTACTTTGACACACTAGGACCTATCATTTTACTAACTTTAACCTCGGCCATAGAGAGGGGCACCTTTCTTCAACAAACCAACACTGCACTAATTTCGGTCATACACAAAAAGGGCAAAGATCCTACGGAGTGCTCGAACTACAGGCCCATCAGCCTCATTGGGACTGATATTAAGCTTTATTCCAAAGACTTGGCACTACACCTAGAACGCTTTATTGAGAAGCTAGTCCACCCTGACCAATCAGGGTTTATACCAAAGCGTCAAGCTGCAGACAATATACGCAGATAACTCCATGTAATAGAAGAAGCCAAAAACCTTCCAACAACAGCAGCAGTTTTATCACTGGACGCGGAAAAGGCTTTTGACCACCTAGAATGGAACTACTTATGGCAAGTAATGGAGAGGCTTGGCTTGGGAGCCAAATTCATTGACATGGTACGTACTTCATATACGAATCCCACGGCCATAGTCTCAACCAATGGCCTGCATTCACAGCCATTCCCCATCGCGCGGGGCTCGAGACAGGGATGCCCGCTATGTCCTATGCTATTTGCGATCTCTCTTGAACCATTAGCCCAGGCCATAAGGCAAAATAAAATATCTAATATCCAGATTAAATCCAATAACAACTCAATATCGTTATTTGCAGATGATATTTTGCTGTACATATCTGACCTTGAGGACTCTGTTCCAAAAATTCTTAAGATCTTTAATGAATTTGGCTCAATCTCTGGCTATAAAATCAATTGGAATAAATCTAATCTTCTTCTGTTGAACAACATATAGGTGACATCAGCTATTAGTGATACAATACCAACCCAAAGCAAAATTACATATTTGGGCATCACCATTCACGCATCGTTACAGCGAGTTGTCCAGGACAACTATGAAAATAGTTTCATAGTTCTCACTCTAAGTAGTGTTGTTGGTCTGTATTGCCGGCTTATAGCTATGCAAATTAGCTAGGTCTATGGATTCTACAATGTCATCGCTAGTAGCCGGTGTCGTCCTTGCATGCAGGCTGTGTAATACAAAAAGGGTTTTTTTCCCCCTTTTTGCAATCATTAGGTTATGTCCATTTGGATTTGTCCATCAACAAACAAAACAGACAAACCAAAAATACATGTTTCAGGACAGTTTTTGGGAAGATGATAGAAACATTTTTAGCCTTGTATTACTTACAAAGCACGGAATTATTTCAGTTATTAGCTGAATTATAAAAAAAAGTTAGATTTTATATCTATACCTATCTATAAAATGACTTGAAGATGAAGATACTATACAAAAATACTAACTTAACCTTGTATTTTCCCCCTTCTTTAGTCATTACAGTCTGATGGCTGAAAAGAAAACCACCCCTTTATGGCAGCGCTTCACACAGCCAACACCAGGGAAGGCCAAATACAATATATGCAATAATTGCAGTAATTTATTTTATTTATGAAAGTTTGTTTTCAGAAGTTTGATAAATGCTGCTAAGTGCACTAAACTTTATTTTTTCATTGAAAAGTTTATTTGACAAAGTTTATTTTCTTCTTACCTGTTTCGTTTATCGTGGAAGATGGCGAGGTTTACGAAACCCCTAACGGGAAAGTGATAGTGGAAGACGAGTTTTTAAACTTTATTTCTGTTAAAATGAAAACACTATCACAGGATGAAATTGTTCTGTTAGCCTCAAGTAATTTCTCCTCTGATTGGATCGAACATTCCAAGAGACTTCTGTTTGAACTGTGCCTGACAACGCAATGCAATGTCAAGCATAAAGGCGCTCAAAAGGACATTAATAACATCAAGGACCTCTTGAAATTGCTCAATGAGATCGGTGAAAACATTCCCAGGTTTGTCTTACACTTCCTGGATGAACTTCCACCTGTTGGATTTCTAAAGATCGGCATCGGCATCGGCCATAGAAAAACCCATATCAGTCACCTCTAATTACAATGTCCTGATTATAGGAAATAAATGTTATCAAGTGTTACTAGGGAATAAAATTACAGATTCCCTGGATATTAAATTTTGATGTGATGTCACAATTAAACTTAATGTTGACCTGGCACACTAATAAACAAGACATTTTGAAAAGGGTACTTTATATCAAAAAGGTTGCCGACCCCTGCTACAGACAGAAGGAGCAGAAGGCTACAGACAGAAGGCTAGGAGCAGAAGGCTGCGGACAGAAGGCTGCAGACAGAAGGCAACAGACAGAAGGCTAGGAACAGAAGGCTACAGACAGAAGGATAGTGACAGAAGGCTGCAGACAGAAGGCTATGGACAGAAGGCTGCAGACAGAAGGTAACAGACAGAAGGCTAGGAACAGAAGTCTACAGACAGAAGGATAGTGACAGAAGGCTGCAGACAGAAGGCTAAGAACAGAAGTCTACAGACAGAAGGCTACGGACAGAATGCTACAGACAGAAGGCTAGTGACAGAACGCTACGGACAGAAGGCTAGGGACAGAAAACCAGGGACAAAACGCTACGGACAGAAAGCTAGGGATAGAAGGCTCTGGCTGTATCTGTATCTAATGTTGAGCACAAATGAGCCTTAACAGTGTTGGTGACGAAAGTTCACCGCCCTGCTGATGGACAACCGTCTAAAACTATATTGATTGATTTATCCTTAATCATGTGACATAGACATAGAGAGTTGCCTTTGTTCCATTTTATGCTCAAAAGAGAAGATGTGTTTTGTGGGGACACACATAAAACACCCTTCTTTCCAAGGAAAGAACTGTTCCCTATTAAACAATGGCACATTCATTTATAACAGCTCTGCTTTAATGTCAGGATTACTGACTTGCTGTCTCATTGTCATATCTGTACTGGAGGTGTCACAATTTCAGACATACTGTAACGTAGTGTCCCATGGTGTGAGATGACTGATACAGAAAAAGTTCTCTGTGCTCTAATGCATAGTGTTCTCGGTGGATGGCAGATAATGAGAGGGAGAAAAAAAAGAGTCAGGCAGAGACCGAGACAGACTGGAATGGAAGAGATTCAGATACTTGATATATTTTTAACAAGATAAAAGTGAAGGATTACAAAAAGATTCCCCATAAATAGACTCAAATTATAAACTAGGTGTTCACTTGTTGGGACAGCTAAATAACAAATCACTGCTTTTCTTCCCGCTGTCTCCTTCTTTGTCTTGCAAACAACACAACAGAATAATCATATAGATCACATAATACACTCAGTCGTGTTTGCCGAAGAGAAAGCAGAGAGGTCATGAAGAAACCGGTGAGAGACTGAGCACAAATGACACTTAGTATTGAACTTTTTAAATGGCAAGTTGTATTGATGTGGTATAAATGGTCCATTAACAGTGTGAGCGTCTGTCTCTGTGTGTCAGTATGTCTGTATGTGCATGCACAGTACGTGGTGACTGGCAATTTAAAGTCCCACTCCAGAAACATTTTAGAGTATGTACAACTACTCTTTTATGATCAATATTTTTGGTTTACCAGTCCCTCCCGGATTTTGCAGCCTATTTTTGAGATTGTTGCAGCCCAAAATGCTTGATTTTGCGGGAGCTTTTGTAAGAAATTGCGATAAAAGTTGCGATGTCTTTTGGATGTTTGTTGCAATGAAGTTGCGGGAGACAGTGAAAGTTGCAAAAAAAGTTGCCATCCATCCATCTTCGTCCGCTTATCCGGGGTCGGGTCGCGGGGGCAACAGCTCCAGCAGGGGACCCCAAACTTCCCTTTCCCGAGCCACATTAACCAGCTCCGACTGGGGGATCCCAAGGCGTTCCCAGGCCAGGTTGGAGATATAATCCCTCCACCTAGTCCTGGGTCTTCCCTAAGGCCTCCTCCCAGCTGGACGTGCCAGGAACACCTCCCTAGGGAGGCGCCCAGGGGGCATCCTTACCAGATGCCTGAACCACCTCAACTGGCTCCTTTCGACGCAAAGGAGTAGCGGCTCTACTCCGAGCTCCTCACGGATGACTGAGCTTCTCACCCTATCTCTAAGGGATACGCCAGCCACCCTCCTGAGGAAACCCATTTTGGCCGCTTGTACCCTGGATCTAGTTCTTTCGGTCATGACCCAGCCTTCATGACCATAGGTGAGGGTAGGAACAAAAATTGACCGGTAGATCGAGAGCTTTGCCTTCTGGCTCAGCTCTCTTTTCGTCACAACGGTGCAATAAATTGAATGTAATACCGCACCCACTGCGCCGATTCTCCGACCATTGTCCCCTCACTCACGAACAAGACCCCAAGGTACTTGAACTCCTTCACTTGGGGTAAGGACTCATTCCCTACCTGGAGTAGGCACTCCATCGGTTTCCTGCTGAGAACCATGGCCTCAGATTTAGAGGTGCTGATCCTCATCCCAGCCGCTTCACACTCGGCTGCGAACCGATCCAGTGAGTGCTGAAGGTCGCTGGCCGATGATGCCATCAGGACCACATCATCTTCAAAGAGCAGCGATGAGATCCCCAGCCCACCGAACTGCGACCCCTCCCCACCTCGACTACGCCTCGGTATACTGTCCATAAATATTACAAACAGGATTGGTGACAAAGCGCAGCCCTTGAGGCCAACCCTCACCTGAAACGAGTCCGACTTACTGCCGAGAACCCGGACACAGCTCTCGCTTTGGTCATACAGACATTGGATGGCCCTGAGAAGGGACCCCCTCACCCCATACTCCCGCAGCACCTCCCACAGTATCTCCCGGGCACCCGGTCATATGCCTTCTCCAAATCCACAAAACACATGTAGACCGGTTGGGCATACTCCCAGGCTCCCTCCAGGATCCTTGCGAGAGTAAAGAGCTGGTCCGTTGTTCCACGACCAGGACAGAATCTGCGTTGTTCCTCTTCAACCCGAGGTTCAACTATAAAAAAATAAATGTTTGTATAGTTCTTTAAAAATAAAAAGGAAATTTGTTTTGGGGAGAATAAAATTACTCTGGGCTGAGTTTTCCTAGTAACCTTACCAAAAAGCCTCAGGATGCTGCAAATGTTGGTATAATATGAAAATGGCTGGTGGATTTAAGACAAAAATAATAATTTATTGAATTAATCAAATCTGAACATATGTGTCAGTGGCTTGTTGATCTTTACATTGTTAATTTCCTATCCTGGCCTGGGACACACCTTCATACGGTTTGATAAAGTACTTATTGGACTTTAACTTATCATTGCACTTACAATAACGAGCATAGCTGTCCTCAATTTAGGTCATTGTGTCGTCTCGATCTCTTTTTCCTGCATCCACCATGTCTGTCTGTGACGTGTGTGTGTGTGTGTGTGTGTGTGTGTGTGTGTGTGTGTGAGTGTGTGTGCAGTCAGTCGCGTTGGGGAACGGAACAGCCCCGCCCGCTGCAGAAAGCCGACACAGAAAGCCGACAGGATTGAAACAGCAGCAGCTTTTCAGCCACTTTATTGTGAAGTCGTTACAGTCTACATTGATGTTAAAATCTATACACGTTGGCAGGACGGTCTGAAATGTTTTGCACGGTCTTTCGCTGTACGTTCTGTTGGTAAATGTGAGATGTTCGAGTCACACACGTCTCGTCTTCATGTCAGAAACAAGGAAATGAATTTGACCCGTTCTCACTCCCGCTTGGTCATTGGCTCTCAGAGTGCACGTGGGACTGCTGGGATTGGTTGAAGTCGCGGAAAACTCCAGTTATTGGTCAAATTTGCGGAAAAGTTGCCGTGATTGGTTAAAATTGCGAGTTGCACCAAATTCACGCGGATTGGTTGAATTTGCGTGAATTGGCGCGATCGCGACATCGCAAAATCCTGGAGGGACTGGTTTACCCACATAAAAAGTAAAATAAAAGTCTGAAAAGGGCCTGGAAGCACATACCCTTTCTCTCTGATTGAACATTTTTGGATGTGGCCTCGTCCCACCCACCGTGCTAGTGCTCACGCTTGTTTGAGACTCATTATGTAACTAAATTCTAGCATCTACCTCAGGTTGACCGGTAAAAGATCAGCTCGCATCTACTGTAGATGACTAGAAATATTGGAGATTAAGCCATGGCTTATCATGTTTGATCCTCACACCGGGTTCAGGAGGCGGGATGAATTTCTTGCGGTGCCCCTGCAACTCGGGCATCTGCTTGGACAGACGGCTTGCCGAGTTACCGCGAGCTTGTTGCACCCAGTAACCAATCCCTGCGACACAGCACTCAAGGGACAGCAACACTATCTAATGTATTTAAATGTTTAAGTATTGTTCTATAAAGTCGACTGTAGTCTATCCACAACGTTCCACTTCCAGGATTGATCCGGTTTCCCATTACACACCGACACCATTTAAAGGTTTTAGTTTTTTGATGTTCGTTTTTCTGGGGTTTTTTTCATCTGTGAAAAGCCTTTGGAGAGCTGCATACTGCGCCATCTCACATGCAAACTTAAAAAGTGTGTGTTTGTATGGTCTATGTTTTATATGGCAGCTACACAGGCTTAAACAGTAGCTTACATGCACTTCTCAGCACAAGAAAATGGGGCATAATACATCTTTTCTTTCCTTCTTTTCTTCAATGAATTCCGGCACATTCTAGATTTGGCCTGTCACTCAGTAATTGCATGAGATCCACTTAACCTTTAGAAGGAATAACTCTTACAAAAGCTATCTGCCTTCACTGTGTGCTGCAGAATTTTGTTAATGAACTCAAACAGAGAGCCCTTTGCCTCCTATCTAAATGTCATTGGACATCATGAAACACTGGGGAAACTCAATACCACGCCTGAGGACTTTTAAAACAAGTTTTTTTTATTTATGGTTTCTTTCCCAACTGGGATGAAGTAGACTGTTCTGGCTTAGGCTGGCTAGGATATAAGCCAATAAGCTGCTGCTCAGGGCCAGCATGCAAAATCCAATGTGAACTCTTGCTGGCTTCCTCTGTTCATTTTTGGATTAGGCCTGGCACTAAAATAAAGTGACCCTGAAAACCAGATTTACATGCATTGCCTTTCTTAGACATGGTTTAGAATAGGCCTGAGTTTAGCCTGTAGTCTTAAATCAACTGTACTGGGGTCCGTTTCAGGAAGCAGGTTTAGTGAAAACTCTGAGTTTGTTAACACTGAGATGAGGGAAACTCTGGGTTTTCTGTTTCAGAAAGAGAGGTTAATCAAATCTGAGAGAGAGGAGTTTCTCTCAGTCTCTTCCCTCTCCCGCTCTTTCATTCATTCATTCAGTCTGTATCAAGCGCATTTTAGCACAGTTTGTTATATGCATGAATAAAAAACAGGGTTGGTTTATTAACCGTGTTAGGCAGACTATAAAACGTTTTTTTTCTCAAAACGACGATCCCGTTGATGAAGATGCTGTATTACTCCGCAGGGAGTTGAACATACGTCGGGAGATGATATTGAGGCCCCGACTATAGATGCATTTTCATTTCCAGACTACCTATTTGAGCGGTATCGTTTTTCTTCCCAGTCTATCAGTTATGTAGCCTACATAACCTTATCCGTCCTCATATCACAAACGTCACCCATCGTGGACATGTTCTACATCCCAGCAGATTATTTGTGTCACATTACGTTTTTTCTAGCTCGCAGTATTGCACCTAAATGAAATAGATTATGGATTCAGTACCATTTCACCAGTAATATTATACTTTTGATTAAATATGAAATGAATACACTATATTGGAACGTACGCATTTACTCTAGCAGCAATTTTCTCCCACGCAAGTTCTCTCTCTTTTGCAGCAGCCGCTGTGTTGTTTTTTAACGAAATACATGTTCAAACTCGCTGTATGTGCGCACGAGTATTGCTCCTTTCATTAAGCACTTGTCTGGACAGTGGTGCTCACTGGTCTTTGTAGACCAAATAACACATTTGTCTCAAAAGATAGATTATCAATCTAAACCTTGCAACCATCTAACTCTAAAGTGAGGAGCCTATGTACTTCCGGGATTGCTCCGGTGCCGCAGGAAATGCTGCCGGATGCATGTCTTTTTGCCGATGACCGTTTCCTTCCGCTTTCTTTGTGTTGGAATTTTAAACTCTGGTGGATTTATGCAGGGTGCAAACTACGGGGGAGCTAGCGGGAACAGCTCAAGACATGGGCTCCCCTGAAAATGTGATTTGTGAAATTTTGGGGGGTCTCTAAAAATATTGACAATGTGTAATTTTGACATGCAATTTCAGTTTTTTTGAAAACTTAAAATTGCAAAAATATCATTCATTCATTCATGCATGACAGCGATTTAAACCTAATTCACTTCAATAAAGATAACTATACATGCTATTCTTGTCATGAGCATCAAGGCGTGGTGGCGCTGTGGTGCAAATTCAACTCATGTTTAACATGTTAACTCAAAGATTCGTAGAAAAAATATAAACGTTTATCACGCGCAAAGTCCTTGAAATCCATTCTACAGTTAGCATCGTATAGCCGCCACGGTAAAAAGAAAACAAGGCAGTTTAATTAATTTTGGTTTTACAAAGAACTTGTGTAGTGATGACAATACCGATTCACCTGCTGCAAGCCCTACTGTTGAGGTGGGAGGGCATGACACGGGAGGCTCCAGGCAGCAGCCATACAGTCTTGCTGCTGTTAGCACACCACCTGCCGGGGGGGGCAACGCAAGAAGCTGAAGAAAAACAATATCCTCTCTGGCTAAAGATGGAGGTTGTAACAGCTCGTCAGAGGCCAGTCACGACCCCGACCCCTCTTGCTCCTCTCTCCCGTTAAACTGGAACAGCCAGCAGTGTAGAGACTGGAAGAGCCAATATACATGGCTGTTTGTAAAGTATGGAAGCTTGGGGTGCATCGCTTGTAGGGACGCAAAAACCCTTCTTCTGTCTGAAAAGGTAACTGGCACGCACTTGTCTGAGGAGTGGATCAATGGGGAAGTAAGCGGCACTGCTCAGAACAAGTTGCGAAAAAAGATATATAAACTTAGGGACAGAGGGCAATTAAAGTGGCATTGATTAAGCAAAAGGAGATTCTGCCAAATAAAGTAATTGAGGTGAATTCCAAATTATTGGAGGGCACCGCAACATCATTCAGGTCCGCCTATATGGTGGCTAAGGAAAGGCTGTCTTACAGAAAGCTCACCCCTTTAATGAAGCTTCAGGAGCTTAATGGCGCAAAGGTGGGAACTGCGCATAAATCAGATCACTCCTGCACTGAGATTATAGGTCATATTGCACAGCAAATGCAGAAGAGGTTTGTTTCCAATATTCGTGAGCTCAATTCAAAGCATCACCATTGATGAAAGCACAGTACATGGTTGTGCCTATCTCATCGTTTACATAAGAAGTGATGTGAGTGGCAAAGGAGATATAGAAAATGTTTTTTTAGACATTGTAGAGCTGACGCAGGGCACAGATGCAGAGTCCATTTACAACATGTTAAAACAGTGCCTTCGTACAGCGGAATTAGATGATGAGTTTTTGAGGAAACACCTCATCAGCATCGCCACAGTTGGAGCTTCAGTTCTCACTGGCAAAAACACTGGAGTCATTGCAAGGCTTAAGCGTGACTTTCCAAACATCCAGTCCATACATTGCTTGGCCCATCGCCTTGAATTGGCTGTCCATGATTCTTTGAAACTGGTTGCTGGATGTAATCATTTCGAGTTTTTCATTGCCAAGCTGTATTCTCTGTACCACCAATCTGGAAAGAATGTGAGATTGCTTAAAGAAGCAGCTGCAGATCTAAATATGCAGATTTTGAAAATTGGACAGATATTCACCATCAGATGGGTGGCGACGTTCTGCAGACTATTGATATACTGAAGGCAATGAAAGCGATTGGAGGGAAATCCACACAGAAAGACGAACAGCGCACGTCCCAGGGGCTGTTTAAAGATGTTCAACTAGTTGAGGGCACAGGCAAGATGAACCGAAATCAGCTTGATCAATCTGTGATCGATAATCTCACAAGGCGAATGCCAGAATCAGACCTCCTACAAATGCTAAAACCCCTGGACAAGCTCTATTGGCCACAGGATCGGAATGCTTTGATCCCGTATGGAGAAAACGAAGTACGTGCACTTGTTAAAATGCTTGGGGAACCAGCCAGAGAGGTGGTCGAGGAGTTTCGCGACTGGAAGTTACAAGACAGGGCACCAGGCAGAAAGCTGGAAAAGATTTGTACAGCGAGTAGAACATACCTTCCTACTTCAGCTGAGTGTGAGAGGGGATTTTCTGCCGTCAATGATACTGACAGCAAGACCCGCAATAGGTTGCGTGAAAACAGCCTCTCATCGGTCCTTTTTCTGGACATTAATGGACCCCCAATGGAGAGTTTCGACCCAATTCCCTTTATCACATCTTGGATTAAGGCAGGTCATCGCCCATCCACTTCTTGGATTTCTGGACGAACAGCAAAGGAAGCTGACCCCAGGTCTCTGTGGTCGATTCTGTGTTAAGGTAAGACATGCTATTATTCCCAATGTGTTGTGGCTGGGTTGTTAAAGGTCTGCGTGACTCTCGATGTTTTAGGCCTAATTGAACATAGGAATTATGGTATTCTTCAGTAGCCTGAGTAATTGTCTTTAACCGTTGTTCATGTGAAATCTCAAAGACAGCCTGATGCGTTGTTATTTGTTGTTATACTATTTGTGGCTGGCTGTTTGCTGTTTGATCTATCAATTCCTGTCGAAAAAGTATAATAGGGTAAATCCTGCATAGTGCATACACTTGTAGCTGTTATGTATCTTTGTAAGTCCTACTCTCATGTCTGTATGCGAAATATGAAGCTGCTTCCCCCTATTTTCAGTGTGTATGCTACAAACAAGGCGTCTGGCAGTAGAGTCATATTTAAGGCACGGACAGAGAGGTATCAATCTTCTCATCTAACTCTTGGTAAGAAAGCAAGTAACTATATTTAACAATGTTGATGTAACAATTCAGTTATTTTTTTATGAAAAGAGGGGTCATTGATTAAAATAAAAAGAATAAGCAGATAAGAAAAGGTGGAATTGTAAATCGGAAAAGGTGGGTATTAAAAATGTTTTTTGTGTCCTGTAGTAATTCCTGGGGTGCTACTAAAAATGTCCTTCCGCAACTTACATGCCATTATCTAAAGTATTCTCTGTGTTTTAAAAAAAAAAAAGCATGTGGCCGGGTTGGTTCAGTGGGTAGAGCAGGCGCACATATACTTCGAGGTTTATGCCTCGATGCAGAGGTCCAGGGTTTGAATCCAACCTGTGACAATTTCCTGCATGTCTTCTCCCTTTCTCACCTAGCTGTCCTGTCAAGCAAAGCCCCGAAAAATAATAATAAAAAAAAAGTATTAGTTTCATAAAGTTGACCTTTGCCCTTTAGAAAACCATTGGCATTCCCGTGACCTCATGTCCTCAGATCTCTGAGTGGCAGGTCTCATGAGTTAGCAGCCTGCGTTCAGGATGAAAGGGAAGATGCATTTCCCTTGCGCTTTTCTCGCTTGTTCCATGACAGATGAAGAATGAAACATGGCCTGCTTATTGAATAACAGCATCGACGCTTGTGGCTAAGTACGCTTGTGATCTTTCAAATTAAACTGATGGATCATGACAGCACATGGCAAAATGGATTTGGGATGTCAGGATAGAGGCTCGCCACAGCCATCAGATGAACAGTTTCCATAACAAATGTGACTGAAAACTCGTAAAATTATGATAATGATTGGGTAGTGTAATAAAATCTGTATATATCAAATCACCTTTTGTATTGCTATGCTGCGCTGCGGGCTATCGGTAACTATAGAAGACTGGAATAGGAGTGATAGTGCATTAGCAGCACTGGATGTAGAAATGATTTTTTCGAGAAGAAAGAAAATTATAAAAATGAAGAAATCCCATGCGGGTGAAATCAAAATGTCCGCTACTGTTTTTGTCATGGTGAGTGAGCTGTAATCATGACTGCCATATCTGGAAGATATGAAAGATGAAAGGAAAGGTTTCTATCTTATATAACTACATTTTGTTGTGGTAGCAGTAATACAAACCTACAGTATGGGTTTGATCACATGTGACATGACGGGGGAAAAAAATTATGTGTACATTGCATGCAATGATTTGTGTGCTTGTGTGTCTTTTGTCTGTGGACATTTTGCAGAGGTAAAGGAAGAAGAAAGCAAGAGTGAAATAAAAAAAAGCAGCAACAAAAGGAAGATAGCAAAGGAATAGGGTATAAAGAATGACACCCAGAACGTATGCTTCATCTGAGTGACAAGTCTCATAAATGTTTCTATGTGCTCTCCCAAGAAAGCAGGTCTAGGCAGGTGTCAAAAAAAATATGTGGCAGAGGTGGAAAGAGTGAGAGGTGGGGGGGAGAGGTAGAGTGTAGGAATATCTGTGGTTGGTATATCTGTTCATGAAACAAGTCCTTCAAATTAAACAACAAAATACTTTGTTGGTCCTTGCCCTTCAGAACGACACATATAAGCGTTTTTCTAACTTCGTCTTTTCAAATTGATCTGACGTTAATGCTATAGGTCAACGTTTTTATTAGGTTTAACACATACCGACTTTGTTTGGGTTCAAATTGGGTTAGGGCTGGCCGGGTTAACTCAGTTGGTAGAGCAGGCGCACATGTATAGAGGTGTATGCCTCGACGCAGAAGGTCCAGGGTTTGAATCTGACCTGGATGATTTCCTGCATGTCTTCCCCCTCTCTCTCCCCGTTCATATCTAGCTGTCCTTTTCATTAAAGGTTGAAATGCCCAAAATAAATCTTAAAAAAAACAACAAATTGTGTTGTGTTGCCAGACCATCCACACGCTGCAGAGCAGAGGAGGGTCTGGCTACTCCACACAGCATTCTGGGATAGGAGAAAAACGTGCTCTGGTTTATTGGCATTTCTTTAAACCAATCACAATCGTCATGCTAAGCTCCGCACAGAGCCGCTGCAAAAAAGTCATGCGAGGGAAACTCAGATTGGACAGATAGTCTAGCTAGCTGTCTGGATTTACCCTGCAGAGATCTGAGGAGCAGTTAACCATAGTCCTCATCAATCCACCGGAGTTTAAAATTCCAACACAAAGAAAGCCGAAGGAAATGGACATCGGTGAAAATACATGCATCTGGCGGAATTTCCTACGGCACCGGAGCAATCCCGGAAGTGGAACGTCAATGATATAGACTAGGAGAGCATTGTCATCATGGTTCAACACATTTACATGATATCATATGGGGTTGGTATGACATCCCACAAAAACGTACGCACAACAATTCGTATGATATCCTACGAAATTATGGCGACTGTTGGCTGGTCAGGTGACGACTGGTCACATGACAGTTATGTTTAGTAGAGATCGGGTACAGGGCACTGCGAGGTGATGCTCCTTTCAGTGGCTGTTGCAATGGAGTTTAGCTGCCTGATCATCATTGACGTCATGCAGCTGCGTCAATAAAGTTTAGGCACCAAAATGATTTAAGATTAAAAAAAAGGTTATGGTTTGGATTAAAACACCGGCCCCCTTAAGTAGTACTCCTGATCAGGGGCGTAGCACAAAATTCTGGGCCCTGTAGAAAGGCATTATCTATTGGCCAGTCCCTCCAGGATTTTGCGATGTCGCGATCGTGCCAATTCACGCGAATTCAACCAATCACCGTGACTTTGGTGCGACTCGCAATTTTGACCAATCACCGCAACTATTATGCAAATATATAACCGGAGTTTCCCGCTACTTCAACCAATCCCAGCAGTCCCACGTGCCAGACTTTACGTCAGTATAATGTGACTCTGAGAGCCACTGACCAAGCGGTAGTGAGAGAGCGCTTGTTTCCGATATGAAGACGAGACTCGAACGTCTCACATTTACCAACCAATGTACCAATGTACAGCGAAAGACCATGCAAAACATTTCAGACCGTCCTGCCAACCTGTATAGATTTTAACATCAATGTACGCTGTAACGTTTTTTCACTCTAAAGTCAGCGGCTGCTGTTTAAATCCTGTCGGCTGTCTGCAGCGGGCGGGGGCGGGGCTGCTGCTCATACAGTTCCCCCGCTACTGACGCGCACACACACACAAACGCACACGATAGATGCAGGAAAAACCGCAGATGATACAACACGATGACTTAAATTGAGGACACAGCTACTCTCGTTATTGTAAGTGCAATGATAAGTTAAAGTCCAATAAGTAGCTACTTTATCAAAACATATGAATTTGTGTCCCAGGCCAGGATAGGAAATGAACTAACAATGTAAAGATCAACAAGCCACTGACACGTTCAAATTTGATTCATTCAATAAATTATTAGTTTTTGTCTTAAATCCACCAGCCATTTTCATATTATACCAACATTTGCAGCATCCTGAGCCTTTCTTGGTAAGGTTACTAGGAAAACTCAGCCCAGAGTAGTTTTATTCTCCCCGAAACAAGTTTCCTTTTTATTTTTAAAGAACTATACCAAAAAAAAATCACAACTTTTTTTTGCAACTTTCACTGTCTCCCGCAACTTCATTGCAACAAACATACAAAAGACATCACAATTTTTATCGCAATTGTTTACAAAAGCTCCCGCGAAATCAGGCATTTTGGACTGCAACAATCTCAAAAAAAGGCCGTGAAATCCTGGAAGGACTGATTGGCCACTCCCCACATCTACAGCTATTCATTATTGCATCTAGCTGGGCCCTCCTCACATAAGGGCCCTGGGTACTGCGTTTTCCCCAACCCCCCAGTCCGACACCCCTGCTCCCGATACATGAACACTCATTTCCTGGGTGTAAGTTCCCAAACACAGGAGCAGCACAACTCATTATATGTAAGGAAGATTCTGGAGATCTTGATGAATTACACAGAAGCATTTAATAAACACTTAATTAAGGTGAAAGTTTTGTGTTTTACCCGGGACACCAACTCTGCTTCCTGGCTTGTTTTATGACCCTCCACCCCAACCTCCTACCTACTTTATGCAGACCAAAGCGGTCTTTTTTTTACAGCAGCAGTCAATGTGGTGCATACAGTAATAAATACGTGGAATACAATTACAGTGCATTACTTTTCGTAGCTATATGTACAAATGGTTCATGTGAACAGCCTGCATGGTTGCAATATTAACCACTTGTTTGTGATTAGGGACAATTGTGGTTGTGGTTAAAAGAAACCTACGTTGACTGTCAGTACAACCAGAAACAACAGTGTTCTCCTGTGTCAAAGTCTGACGTCTTGTTGAACCATCCCCCCCTGACCTCTTCCCTCTACAGACTTTGTGCCTCTATAACTTCTCATCATTTCCTCCATTACTCCTGGTGTAGACAATAGCTATAAATCCTATCGCCACTTAAGGGCTTTATCACTTGAATGTTAACATATGTCTGACATTTTCCTTTGTGTTAACTGCCAAGCTTTCTTCAGAAAATATCTGACTGCGTTTACAGGAAACATAAAGCCTTGCTTTGTGTGTTTTAGAGAAAGTACTACATTAGTACTTGACGCTGGGGGTTAATGGCAGTACCACCAGATATCTACTGTGCAGTTTTTGATTTTACAGTACAATGCGAAAACAATATTAAGAGCAATGAGGTTATTGATTGCGCTGCAGCAGACCATTAATATGCTCCACTGACTTATAACATCAATGAAACAACTGTAACATTTTATAACAATGGCAAGAACACATCTTCTTACAGAGCATATAACAGAGAGCGCATGTCGCCAATACTTCCCTTCATCTTTGTCACGTTATTTAAAGCAAAATATATTTTACTTTGATCGGCCCTCGTATGTAGACGTGACATTTTGAGCACCTTTGAAATTGTGTTTCTCTGCAGGGAGCCTTTGAACATGCCCAAATCCTTCCATTGAGATCTCAGAGTGGGAGAAATAGCAACAAAGCTGCTATTGACAGGAGGAGCTGTGGCTGAATCTAAGAAAATGTCAGAGCTGTCAGGAATTTAGAAACACTCCTCTGTGCATGGAAAAAGACAGGATTTGGCTTAAAAGAGTGTTTTTTTTATTTGGAACACTTGATCTTGTACAGAAACAGCTCCTACTCCATGTGAAGAGCAGTGAATAACACTTCATTTATACTTTACCTTCAGTACCTGTTCATGTACTTTATAGTTATCAAAAAAGACAAGGTGCCAAGAGTTTTCTCTTTTTATTTGTCTTTAGATTGAGTTTCACTAGTGAGGCTTTAAGGCTTATGAAATGTGTGAATTTGAGTAGACATATATAAATCAACAGTAATTAATTAGGCACTTTTCCTCTTTGCTGTACACAATAAACATCCAAGTCTGTTAGGGATTTAAACATGTGCAAATACACATAATGTTGCTGGATTCAATAGGCATTAGTTATCTAACATTCTGCCCCTCACAGATTTATAAGGCAATAATACAGTATGTGATGCATGTTTTCTGCCCCCAAGTGGCCAAAAAATCTATTAATGTAGCTTTATGAAAACATTTCAATCTTTCTACCTAAATTACATACCTGATATGCTAAACAAATAATTCACATTGTTTTCTTGATAAGTTATATTAGAGTGGATGTGGTTTCTCTTCTCTCTAACCTATGCAAAACAATTCCACAGGGAATGCTGTTTACAGCATTGGTGTTGCAGAGCCTTAATATCTGACCATAAGGAAGTGTTTAATCAGGTGATCTCTAAAGGGCTCGGGGGAGAGAAGAGGATGAGTGCACCAAGCATTGCATTTAATTATTTTTGTTTGAATTAGTCAGGTTTGCCATAAAGTAGTGATAGTGTGATAGTAGTTCATATTATTAATTTAGATTAATGGTTTAAAAGTCTAAATAAGTTGCAATTTGACGGCGTGAATAATATTTTTAAAAAGTTTTCTGTGATGACAGACCGGGCAGCAGTTACTTAATTGTTAACTAATAAACAAATTAGGCAAAGTGATAGGTTTCATTTTATTAGTCATCTCAGAAAAACCTACCACTAGTTTAACTTTCGTACTCCCTATTACAGCTTCTGAAAGTAATTTATTTAATTTCTTAACATTACAGCCATATAACGCCAGCCTGTTTCATATGGAGTTATTTTTGTTTCGTTATAACCCAAGCCAGGTTTGAGAGCATATTTCTCTCTCTTTGCTTGAGAACAGTTTCTGTTGTGTTGTGGTGCTGCTTGCAGCGTGTTTCTGTATTTAGTTGTGTTTTTTGCTAAATGCTGCGCATGTGTTGTCAAATTGTTGAAGATGCTTTCTTATTTTGCTTGTGTTTTGTCTATTTGCATGTGTTTTCTTAATTTGCAGTGCTTTGAGCTCTCCGGGCCACCGTAGTCCTGACACATTACAACATCTGCATCGCGTGTCCCTGAACTGGTGCTGCTCATAGTCTTGATTACACACAGCAAGTAAATTGGGATATGAAATTCCCTGCTACCTCCTATAAAAAAATCATGTAATATCGAAAACATGTTCTGACTTACTGATTTACATAGATCAGTGACCTTTAACAGCACTTTTGATTGGGCTGCATACATTAAACAGAAAACACATGTATTGAATCACATGTATGAATGTACATAAGATGAGACTTTCTTTCTTTGAAAACATGAAGTTGTCTTTTCTTTAAAAGTGTTTACCAACAACAACAGCCATAAGATCATAGTCCACCTGTCTCTGCACGTTGAATATTATTACTGTAATTTACTTCATCATTGCATATTCATATGGACCAACAGCAAGCCTGATAGAGCTTGTTGGGCGCTCTCCTTCGGCTTACGTTGATCTAGGATATGTTAGTCGGAGAGGCTGGGTGTTGCCTGGCGATCGGAGTAGTATTTGTGTGCGTTATAGCTTTGACAAGTACAACAAAACCTGGGGGGGAATAAGTAAGTGCACCCACCTTTTCTCCAACCTCTACCCAGTTAAAGGGATAGAAAAATCCATGAGTAGATGGGTTTACAGGTGGCTAATGAGCTGATATTTAAAACTTGTCACGTGCCACGTCTCTCTCTGCCTCTTTCTCTCTTTTTCTTGCTGTCTTTGGTCAGCAGGTGTGCTGGGGTGCCAATATTGCTCTGCATCAGCAAAATGTCAGCCAGGAACACAAACACACACACACACACACACACACACACACACACACACACACACACAGGATCCAGACTGCATATCCCCAATGCCTATTTCCATCGTGTGGAAGGACCCATTCAAGATGGACGACCTTAATTTGACTCTGGTAATATAGGTTTATAATAGGGTATATGACTCGAATTAACTATTTCACTTGTGTCTGTAACTATGCACATGATAGCTGTTTGAGCCCTTATGGCCTCAGGCAGGTGTGAAGTTATACTTGTTGTCCTCATTAAGAATCACCTTACCCTTTTAACCACCGTGTGATAAAAAGGGCAATTCCAGCCAGAGTCAATGCCTCATCTTTCATGCTAGTCGTCAATTCGTGGGCAAAAGCTGCGTCAGGTAGAATGCCTGCAGACCATAACCACTCTAGTTGCAGTGCAGGAAATATTACCTCAGTAATCTGCAGCAAGAGGCATTTCAGCAGGAAATAGCTCCCTGTGCCGAGGTTGTATATATGGCCGGGGCTGAGTCAAGCTCGTAATTCAATGCGGTCGTTGGCACTTTTCATCCTCTCTCTCCGCTGGAGCCGGGTACTGGCTAAATGACAGTGAAAGCCACAATGGCACTTCCACCATTGCTTTACGACTGGCAGAGACCCTGGGGCACCATGACTGGAGTGCTGAGTGAGAACACGGCTGCCAATCACTTGATATTAATCTCTGTGTGATCAGGAGAGGCAGCCGGCATGAGGGGGGGGGG
Source organism: Sander vitreus (assembly GCF_031162955.1). Taxonomy (NCBI): domain Eukaryota; kingdom Metazoa; phylum Chordata; class Actinopteri; order Perciformes; family Percidae; genus Sander; species Sander vitreus. The sequence goes on from NC_135865.1 coordinate 6,840,485, forward strand.
GGGGAACCTGGGGTGGGGAGGAGCTGGGAGGTGGACCCAGCTGGTGCAAGGCCGACAGAAATTAGCCGTGTGTCTGCTCAGAGCGTCCAAGTTCCTCACACTTACCTACACACACACACACGCGCACAGAGACAAAGAGACACACACACACACACACACACACACACACACACACACACACACACACACACACACACAGACACACAGACAGTGAAGGTCAGTGATCCATAGCCTTTTCTCTAGTCTACCATAACGCATAATGTGGAAAGACATGAAATTTAAAAGCCTGATGAATTTCTTGAAGCACTGCACGTGAAATTATGGATCGCTTGGAAATATTACATAAAAAGTCCAGTGTTAATATGAGGCCAAGAGCAAGGTCAAAAATCTGCACAGAGGTGGTGAACTCCTGAGGCTCGTAGTGTTACACAAATCTATTCATTCCAATACTGGCATAACTGTTTGTACAGTTATGTTAATGACTCACATATCCAAATCGATGTTACATAAATGGCATTACTGAGTCATTTTGACTGATTTTCTCAACTCGTGCTACTTTTAAGTAAACACACACCGTTCACATTTCTTATTCTTCTATTCATCGATTTTATTATTTTATCTCGTTCCTTTCTATCGTATGTTATCGTCTTTATTAAGATCATATTTCAAATATTTTTCTTCTTGTATATTTATGGATCTTGCACTTTCCCGCATGCCTTTTTATTGGGCTCCCTCTGTCATTGATGACAGGCAGTATGACTGTGTATACAGTATGTCTCACTCGGTGGACTGTAGAAACTGAATTGCCCTTTGGGGTTAAATAAAGCTATTTGTATCTGTATCATTTTACACCTGTAACACACACGGCACCAGATATAGGTTACATTTAAATGGTTTTAAAACTAAAAACTAGGGGTGTGCAAAGAAATCAACTCACATTCAAGCTCTACCGATTCAAAATCGATTCATAGAATTCCAAAAATCGATTCATATTTTATTTTTTATTTTTATTGTATGTCTACTGCAGTCACATGGGAAAAGTAACTACATTTACATACTGTGAATCGTTTTTTTTATCGAGAATCGTTTTTGAATTGAAAATCAATATTGAATCGAATCGTGACATTTTCTGAATCGTGCACCCCTACTAAAAACACATAATATGTTTGACAAAGACATCTTAACTCAAAATCCACTTACTAGCTTTTCCCAGAGCTTTCAACCACATTTCTTTCCATACTGATTAAAATGTCTGTATAAAAGATAGTTTGAGCGAGCCCCATGTGCTGTGGAAGACAGTGAGGTGGGGTTGAAAGATCCAGAAAAGTAAGTGGACCTTGAGTTCAGGTCAAGAATGCACTAACACTTAAAACTGTAATTATTAAAGCCTCTGTCTCCGTTGTGAATCTGTTACATTCCATTCTGTAAAAGACTGGAAAAAAAGCCTCTCTCATCTGTTTTAATCATAAATTGTTACACTGTTTTCCTTGTGGAAGATTTAGGCCTGAACCAACCTTAAACTAATCGTCCTTTCCTCTGGTGCCCCTTTCTTATCCTTCTACTCTCACGTCATAGAAGTGACTAAAGCAATTTTTTTAGAGAATGTCGAAATTTCTTGTGTCTCGTTTATAACCTTTATTACATTGTGAACTGACTGAAACCCTGCTTTGTGTCTCTTTGTTCTCCGACAGTTGTAATTGCTTTCTGAGTCAACTCACAGAGGTCAAGCCAGTAGATGATAAGATACGCATCACTAAAAAAATTTTTTTTCATTACAGTCTCTGACTTCAGAGAATCTTGGGCAGGGGCGTCGGACTGGGGGGGGACTGAGTACCCAGGGCCCTCATGTGAGGAAGTCCCAAAAAGATGCTAGAATGAATAGCTGTGGATGCGGGGAGGGGCCCTTAGATGCCTTTCTACAGGGCCCAGAATGTTGTGCTATGCCCCTGATCTTGGGAAATAAAGTGAAATTCAATGTCATTTTGCTGTAATTTCTACTTGTGGCCACAGTGGCTGCTGTTTGCTTTCAAGTTGAGTCGAAGTAACTAATCCTTCACTGTCAGGTTTAGTTATGTATGCCAGGAATGTTGTTGGAAATGTTGTAACAACTATATGACTCATAACAGGAATAAATATACATTTTTAGTTTCATTCCCAATTTCCTTGATTTTAAAAGTCATATCTCAGCTTGAAAACAGTCAATAACACAAACATTTTAATAATTAAAAACTAGGAACAAAATTGTTTGCATCATATATTTTTGCATGTTTCAAGTTTCAACAAACATTTTAATGCAATGATTTAACAAGCCCTAACTTCCCAGGTCCAGGGCTGTTTGGCCAGGATTATGAAAACTGAATCCTAATTTCCCCAGCACAACTCTGAGAAGTCTCTAAAAATGATTTTGTCACATTTATTTATTTATTAAAGGTGCCCTGCCCGCGTTTTTTGAAATATGTTAGGTCCATATGTGTTTGTGTTATGTGGTGAATGTGAAAATGAACTGCTACCTCCTCTGTCAGCTCTAGCCACTGAAAAGAAATAAGAGGAGAAATCACGCCAATTACAAAAGCTGGTCAGTCTGACGTGGTGTTGCCTGAGCTCATTACTATTCATGAGCTCACCAAGTTGTGCTGGGTAAAGGATGCTGATAGCCAGTCTCTCATTGGCTAGCTGTTAGCCAATCAGAGTCAAGCAGCTGATTCGTTGAATATTAATGAGAACTGGTACAAATTGAGCTAAGTCTTCCTGCAGGCTTTTTATACCACGCTAGAATGGCTTGAAACAAGGTAACCAAGGTATTTTTTTCACAAAAAATGTTACAGAGTCCATGGTAGAACTTCAGACATTACCACAAAGTAATGAAATATGTGTGGCAGGGCACCTTTAATTCAACCGGCCAATTATATTTCCTGTACATTTTTCAGAATCTTCCAGCAGGTTTGAAGGCTGTTTTAAAAGCCTTTACCACACTGCCAGGAATGTTATTCTAGTCAAGAAATACTGAATCCATCTACTGTATTTTAATTTAAAGAATTGATTAGTTAATGTTTTGCCTTAAACAGTCAATGCTGAGTGTAAATGTACCAGAATCGGCCTTAAAACCCTACTACGCGTAATCTGTAATTTCACAAGGTGATTAAAACCTCCACATTCCTGGAAACAATACCGAGGACAAGACATCCATGTCCTCAGTGGCAGCCCGGACCCTGCTCAGGTCATGTACCCTACATGCCACACTGTCATGACTTGTGCTTCTAGCCAGATACAACTGCACTTGACCATTAGATGAATAACTTTCCATTGATTGGTGACTTGGTCATAAAAAAACTTCTTCAGATGTTTCATTTGGAAAACATTAAAAGCAAAAAAGTCCAACCATTCAATCATGTTCTAATATATGCTTGTGAACATTGTGGGCCTATGTGTTAAAGGGCTAAAACAAACCGTTAAGGGTGTTAGTTTAAATTTTTGGTATGTGAATGAGGAACCTGCACACCAAATATTCAGCTGGTTTCAACATGCATATTCAGCTCTTCTCACTTTTCCCCGTCTGATGGATTAAAGTAAGCCCATGTATTCTGTTTGTTTTTTTTTCTCCATTTTTGTCCTCATTATGTTTGGTTTAAACTTAATACACTTTGTAAAGACTTTAGCAGCTCTGACATCTATATGTGGTGAATGAAGACTAAACTACATTAAACATTTTTGCAAACTATAGTATAAGAAATAATCATCTCTATAGCCTTCTTGCAGAAACGTGTGGTGCACAGCATGACACTGTAATTAAATAAGACTATATTTAGTGTCAGAGCAAAGGTTATGACCTCATCTTGCTATTCTCAAATGATGAGCTTTGACTGCCAAAACATATGCAGCTCATCTGAATTAAAATTAGAGGGTGTATTTATTTGGTGACTCGGGTGTGGCATTTACTCATCGCTGTCTGTACATAATTTCCTTAGCCAGTCATATGACAGCCCAGACACGATCTGGCGGAAAGAAACGTCAGCGCTTTCTTCAATGTACACTGCGCAGATAGCGCAGACTGTTGGCCCGCCCCTGCCGGGATTCTACAGATAGTTCGCAAGAGACGTTGGTGAATGACCTGCCTTTCGTGTGTTGACGTAAACCAGACGGTCACGGTATTTTTCTCTTTTTTTTTTTGGTACCGAGCGAAGAGGAAATGCACACGGCACTCGAGTGAGGTAACTATATAAAAACCCATTTGTTGTCATTCACTCCCACAACATGGACCCGGGCAGCATTTGCCTTAACGTGTCGATGTTACCACCCACTATTGTGAACATTTGATACGGGACCTTAGTTAGCAAATGTTATCGTTGCTCTTTGTAGGCTGTGAGCTAGTTTCCTGTGAGTCGTATGCTAGCTAACGTTAGCTGATTGAAATGTTGCCTTCCTCTCCAAGCTAGCATAGCGTTAGCCTGTACAAAAGGAGCGACTCTAACAAAACAAACTAGCGGTATGTGAATGTGTATCTCGGGCAGCTTTGCGGGGGCTTGTCTGGGATATTGACGACTAGTTGTGTGTGCTGGTGATTTAATCATTTCATCAGTTTAAACGCTGCTGCGTTGTAGGCACGTTTCAATGACGAGGATGAGTAGTATTCACTGCTCAGTGTTGCATTATGCACACCACGTGCAGTGTTCAAGCCCCCTCTGTTAACCAGAGCAATGGGCGGTATCGCTGCTGCGATTCATAACAGCGCGACTTAACTAGTCTTAAAGCAAAGCAAACGTGTGTGGCTGAGTTGCTTTTGATGTAGCATTTTTTCGCGTTAAGGTGCATTTTCACCTACCTTATTGGGCTGGCACATGTGTAGCTAGTGATTGCTTTTTGGTCATACATTATTCAAATTTGACGTTGGTTGTCCCTTCTAATAAATATTCAATGCGAATATTAAACAATTCAACGTTGAAGAGCACTAGCGTGCTGATTGTGAGATCATTAAACATGCAAACAGCATGCAACAGCTGCCATAAACACAGTGATCAGTGATATTAGTTTTTTTGTTAAACACAACTCCCATTTTCTAAAATATCCTCATCCTTGATGATTTTCATCAACTGACAGAATTGGAGAAATCGTTATGCTCTCCTCAGTTAAGCTGTGTCTTTTATTATGAAATGCCAATATGCATCCTATCAGTTATGAAAAATGTAATCAAAACATTAAACAACTAACAAAACTCCTGGTTAAAAAATACAATGAACCAAATTGATTTAATAAAGCAAGAGAGCAGATTTGTATTTGTTGTTGGTGTCGTCAGTGTGGAACATCCTTGTATTAACTGTTCTCTCCTTAGCCCCAGTCAAATAAAGAAGACAAAGTATTGCTATGCCCTCAGGATTAGAGAAGGTTTGGTCTGTTAAAACACGATTAGCTTCAATGTTGACGTGTAAATCCTCTATAGGAATTTAAATGGATTTGTGCCATGTATGTAATCCGTGCCTCCTTGTGCACCAAATGGATGAATAATGCAGGTCTCAACAATTTTATTTATGTTTTAAGTACTGCATAGTTCTCACTTAACACATGATTTGGGACCAGGGCCTTGGTACATTATGTAATTTTTTTCTGACTTGACAGAGTTCCTCCAGAGCCACAGAAGACAAACAACTGTTTCCACAGGCTGAGTAGTAGTCAACATGACTGGTAAACTGGCCTTCATGTGTGATGTCAGTGAAATTCCCCTTTAAGTATTGAGCTGTGTTACCAAATCTTATTTACAACATACTTGAACCAGTTTATGATTGCAGCATACAGCTTGAAAGTAGAGCCTAAGGATATAATGCACAGACTTCCATTATGTCATTCTGTATTTCAGAACGCTTACAGTGCTACATGAATAAGTGTTGCCTTTGTAATGTAGTAAACAGCCTTCAATGTCCATAAGATTTACATCCCAAGTAAAGTATATGATTAGGATGTAGGGCAGTGCTGGAAAAGAGAATTGAGGCTCAGCAAACCCTTGACAAAAGGCACCGGTCATGTTCTAAGTTGGAGTTTTTGTTAAAACTAGATAGTATTCAGTCCAAGGTCGCTTGAATTTTCTGTTGTTTCAGGTCCACTTGGGTCAAAGTGACAATATAAGGCCAATATACTGATGCTGAAATCAACCCAAAAAAACAAGTGTCCTCCCTACCACTAATGTGATTAAACAAACACTAATTTACTTGAAGTTTTGGGTGATGTTTTATTTATGGCTGAATATTATTTACAACATTTATTTACCAATATGCTGCTTTTTGTGTAAGATTTCTGCTGCAATATAATTAACTAAAAGTGGCCGTTGTCTATCCACTGATTCAATTCTCATGTTCAGTTGAGTTTTATTTATTTATTGATTTTTTTAATAATGTTTTTATTGATTTTTCATTAGTACATTTTAACAAGCCCTTAAAACTAGTTTTAAAAGGACATACAGTGCCTGCTAACGTCAATAAAATGAGGAGAAGGGTGATGGTAAATCTGCAGAAAGGAGTGCATCACTCATTAAGCCTGAGGGCCTCATTCAACATTATTATTATTAACTACATCTTTTGTTGAGCTAAATAGTTTCTTTTTACATATTTATCTCATGCTTCCAGTGTCTTCAGGGGCTTACAGGTTAAAGATCAGTGCCACATCAGGGATCCACTTCATCCTCCCTTAAAAGCCAAAAACAATCATAAACATGGGAGGTTGTTAAACGTTTAAAGTAAGCCTACCTTGATACCTTACAGTGCACACCCTCGGTGAACGTCCCTGTTGCTGCCAGCTGCAGGTTTCTTAGAAGAATTATGTAAACGTTGGCCTGGCGGGTCAATTTGTTTTAGTGCTCACAATGTTAACAATCTGTTGCACGCCACACCATTCCCACACTCCTGCCGTTTACGATACCGTTTTTAATGCAGACAGGGCATTTTGAGTCCTGCTAGCTAACATTTGTTAACCAATACATACCAATGCATGTTTTTACATCCACTGTTTTAATAACCGAGGTCAGGGATAACACTGCGCTGCCATTTTAAAACATTTTACACATTTCAAGTTGCTGATTTACATCAAGGCAGATTAGTAAAATGGGCAGACTGTCCTACCAAGAGTACACCTATAGCGCCACACACACACACACACACACACACACACACACACACACATATACACACATATACACACACACACACACACACACACACGCGTACCCCATGAGTAGCTGGTCAGGTGGTTGATCCCAGACACAGCTCCCTGACTGCTCAAACACACACACACACACACACACACACACACACATTCCCTCCATGTGCCTCCCTCCTCCCTGTACAAATGAGTTAAGTCACTTGACTCAAAAGCCTCAAAACAGTCAACCTGTTACTTATGTTAGTGCTGGCGTGAACATTTTGTATTGGTGTGGCGTGAACTCCTGTCCTTTTTGGCTTATTTGTGATTAGAGGTAAGCATCACTGTGTTTTGCCAAGGTGTTGTTTCTTTGACATCTGCACAGTGTACATACTCCTCCGCTGATTGTTCTGTTGACTTGTCCGTGTTTTCCTGGTCTAGCCTTGCGGCCTCAGACTCTTTTACACTGTGATCAACATGCTATCCAGACCACAGAGCATCAACCACGCACCTGCGCCTTGCCACAGTGATTACTCGCTCATTTGCGTTGCAGCTTCATGATTCCAACCGAGGAATTCAGGACTATATACACAGCATCTTACAGCAACGACTCAGTGGCTTCAACTTACAAAACCTGAATTAGATGTGGTATTTCCTGTTTTGTGCTGTTTGACTCGGTAAGAAGTTCAGGGAAGTTGTAGCATGTGTACATTGGTCTTATTTGAACCTGCATGTCATGGTGGCCCTATAACCTAATTTCATACCACAGAGGGATGCAAAATATGTGCTGAACATTAGGGTGTTCCAGCCTTGTTTTCTTTAAGGCTGTTTGGAGAAGCTGGAAATTTGTAGGACTTGGAAAGGTTGGACATTTCTTCATTCATTCATTTATCTTCATATTCAGTTGGAGACAAGTGCGTGAAACATGTGTCTTCTTCACCTACCACCTGTGGTGAGTCTGCTATTATCAGGCTGGCTGTTTGAAAGACTGTCTACATTACTGTGAGTATGTCTGGTACTTGAGTCAGATGATTTGCAGGAGACCTACCGCACAGCTCATGACAATTTCCACAGAATAGCTGGTCTTGATCAGAGGATTGCTGGTTTGACGTGTCAAAATGACTACCTTGATCGCTGTTTGTTTTTGCTGTAATTCTTTTGCAGCAGTCGTGGGTGGTTGTCCATGTAATTACAAAATCACTGTGTCTGTAAACATGAGGTGTATAGGCTACTTGCTTGTGCTTCTTGTGGACAGTTGAGCTAAGCTGTAGACTAATGATTTCACATTCTGTCTGCCAGTGTTGGTAACGTCTCACTGTGCAGCCTCACCACTGTGCCAATGAATGCTTAGGAAACATTGATGGGTAAGCTAAAAACAGTTGACAGTTAGAGTTGGGTCAATTTCTGTTTTGTCCAGTGTACAAGGCTAAACTGGTTTGAATTTATGCTAACCGGTTGAACTGGTATTTGTCATATGTCGTCTTCAGGCAAATTCAAAAGTAGCTGACATTAGCAGCTTGTGCCGGGACGCCACAAAATCCATTGGTAAAATTCGGTATACCGGTTCAGTCCGGTGTTTAGCTTGATATACAAACCGGTTTGAACATTTTTAAATCATCCCAAGCCTATTAACAATCTCTTATTTATCTCGCTGTCTTCAGTGATTGTCAGCAAAGATGTTTCTCTTGAACTCGGGTGTCTCATCTGTCTCTTACTATCCTGAATTTCACAATACAAAAGCAGACCATGGTCCTCTGAGAGGGCTTTCACACCTACCTCGTTTGGTCCGGACCTTCGGACTTTTCAGTTTGATCCTAACCAAAAATTACAGGTGTGAAACCTCCCCCGGACCATGGTCTGGACCAAACAGCTGAAATTTGGTCCGACCAAAACAGGTAGTCTCGGTCTGGATCAAACTGAACCGTGGTCCGGTTCGTTTATAGCGTGAAAGCATTTTTTTGGATGGTTCGGACTTTCGGACCAAATACAAGAAGCTCTGGCAGGCTAACATCGTGTTATAAGACAATGGAAGCTCCTTTTAAGGAATAGCTAAGTGCTTAGTGTGTAGGCTACATGAGAGTGTGTGACGGTGAATGCGCTCAGAGCAGACAGCTGTCGGCTATCAGAGCTGAGAATACATCAGCAGTTTATTTGTTAAGTGGTATTAAGTGTACAGTGTAGGTTTCCGATTGTCTCTGAATAAATGCTGCAGAAAGAAAGTTCCTGTGTCTTGCTTCTAAACACTGCAACAAAACAAAAAGAGCAGCAGCAGTCAGTTGAAAAAACTCCGACGCAGAGAGAGGATACGAGAGGACAGGGAAGCCCGTCTACAAACCAATCGATTGGAAGTATCTGGAGACGCAGCTCACGTATGTGATGACGGCAGGATGTAGTTTTGTCACGTATAGATCTTTAGTACGCTTGCATAACTGCAGTGTGAAACCAAAACTTACCGGATCAAATGCAAAAACCTAAACCTTGGTCCGGACCTTGGTTCGGACTTTCAGGTTTTAAAACACGTTTGGACATATATTTTTCTAAAGCAGATATCTTCATCAGTGGCTTTATTGATTTTAATGCAGGTGTACAGAGAGGCTGAGAGTGCATGTATTTTGTAAGAAATCTAAATATCAGATCAGGATCATTGGCTAAAAAAACATTTATGTCTTTTTACTTGTTTTGGAACCGTTTGATTCCGTTTTCTGAATACCAGAAGTGATTTGTATCCTTCATTCCTCTGTCCGTTTCCCTGCAGCCACAGGCTCGATACTGAGATGGGAAGGATGTGTGTATGGTCGCGTGGTAATCATATGAAACAGCTTAAGGGCCAATCTTTAACAACCTGGAAAAGACATTGTGACGCATGGAGTAAGATTTATAGAAAAAGGTTTCAGAAATGACAGAAATAAGATCTATGATTTTTATGTTTAAGTTTTAAAGTTGCGTTTTGCAGTTGTTTAACTTGGTTACTTGACAAATTGTTTTGACATAACACATTAATGCTTATGTCACATAGTTCGAGAGACTATTTCAAATGATATATGCAAATAGTCATTCTTAAAAGGTTCTTCTATTTTTTGTGTTTTTTTAGGCTTGCTGCAGGGGAGTGAAAACCACAATCAAAATAGTTTTTACAATACAGAACTCTCTTTAAGTAAACATTTAATTTATTAATCACGAGAAAGCTGATTTATAAACCTCTTAAACTCTGATTTACCCTTAAATTAGTTCCAAAGGTTAGCAAAAAACGTTTCCACTTTCTGACAGTATAACATGTACATTTTCATTCCAATGTATTAAGTTATGCTGCCGTTAATGAAATCCTTGAAAATCTTGTCTTGTAATTCCAGTGTGCTGGCCTCACAATTCTTCCTGACTTATTTAATATCTTTGAAAACTTTGTGGTTTCCAAATAGACCTTTTTCACACCAGACCTTTTGACTTGAAATAGTGGGAAAAGCATGTTACTGATAACATTAGCAGTGAATCTGTTCTATTCAAGTGTCCCAGTAAGCCACGACAGTGTGACAGTGAGCCAGCATGAACAATACCAGGACCCTGAAACTGAAGCAGCTAAATGGAATTCAGCCATCGCCAATTTTATTATTGATTATTATTTTTATTAGGTCACACATACACATCAGTACTGTTTTATGTGCACAGAACTAAGCTGACAAATCCTGCTTTAAAATAGGACCAGGTAACTGCTTACAAGTTTCAGGGGTTGTGCCCAAATTATTAAAACAAAGACACTTAACACAGATTTGGCGAATAGGACAGAAGGAGTATTTAGACATGTGATTTGTGATGTCCGCAGACCACTGGCTGTTTATTACGTCATGCTGGTCACTGTCAGCTTTCATGTCCTTACTGTTTTCAAGATATTTGAGTTTGTTATGCCATTCGGTGGGGCATAACACAAGGGAGGTGTTATTACATAAAAAAGTGACTAAGAATCCACAACTGTCCTGGGCGGTGCTAGGCCCAAGATGCAGCAACAGTGCCCTTGCAAAATAGATAGCAGAAATAGCTGAAGGGGAGGGAGATCACATGCCGAAGGTCAGGCTTTATCCCAGTAATGTAAATTCGTTGAGCCAGGTTAATGACAATCTCAAAATGTCCATAAAACAAGTTTTCCCCATAATATTGCTAACCAAACTGCTAATGCACAATCCTCACATGCCTGTCTGTGAATGAGCCACTGGTCATTTATTGACCAGGAATCACTCTAAGTTACAATTGGATTATACATGTTGACTCCTCTTTTAAATGGATTGTTCAGGAGAGTACTTGAAGGCACCATAGGCTGGTCCCTATCCTTCCCACAACAATACTGTCAGTTGTAAATGGAAATGAAGTATAGACTGCACAAATAAATATAGTTGCCAAATTTTACACATTATATCTGGTTACAAAGAGGTTGTCAAATTATTACCTTTTGTGACACCATGAGCACTGCGACAGATATACATGCACGCATTATTGCACAAGGAAACCCAATGATCCAAAGATTGGAACAAATAGCTTAGGCCCCAGAGGGTTAAGGTGGCCTGGCTTTAAGGTGGACCAGCTGTTCTCATTTTGGTGACATCCTCCTCCAAGTTTTAGTCATCTCTCTCTCGCCAACCCAGGAAAAACCCTGATTAGCTACAAAACCTAAACAGGATATTTTGATTCATGGTCCTTAGTTATTCATTTATGATCCAAACTTTTTTCACAACTGGACTTTTTCATAAGTTAAACACTTGCTACAAGTAAAACTAGCCTAAAGCCAACACTGTTAGTTACTTGTGTTTTTCATGGTGGCTCTGTAATTGTTTAGAGGAAACAGTGAGGTAAATCTATGATTTATGGGCTTTTTCAAATGTTTTGCGAATAAAGTAAGACATTCCACTTTCAAATTCACAGTGTTCACATGTGTTTTTTATAGGGCTGTCAGCATTAACGCGTTAATCGCAATGCAATTAAGGGCCGAGCATAATGCATTAATTTTTTTTAATCGTATGCCACCATTTATTCATTTATTTTCACTTCACTTGGCTTTGCGTCGTGCCTAACAGGCTGCTATTTTGCCGTACTTCCTCGTAACACATCCTGCTGCTGAAGGAATAGCAACGCAGATTTTGGTGCCTCATTCTGGTGCCACTGATATGTCTGCACTTCTCTCTGATGCTCTTAAAACAGACGTTACAGGCATCAGAAACATTGCTGCATGTGACGCTAATTAACACTACACTCGACAGCAGCTAACGTTAGCCTACCGCAAGCTAGTAGCTGAATTAAACACGGTTACAATGCTGACAGCTAACGCTAAACGGTGTAAAGTGTGACTGTATTTCACTGTAGAGGATTCAACACTGGGCTGCAGCTGCCGTTGTCGGAAAAACACAGACGGTGCGTTCAATGAAACTGGTAATTTACAGCCTCGTGGTGCATTCAAAGTTGTTGTTAAATGCCCTTTATTAATCGCGATTAACTATAGAAATTCAACGATTAATCGCGATTAAGAAAATGTAATCGTTTGACAGCCCTAGTTTTTTAGTATGTACAAAATATGATTATCATAGAAACATTTTTTTTTTTATATAGATCACATCGGTAAATATCAGTTGTCGGCCATAACCGCATCTTAATATAGGTTATCGGTATCGGCCAAAAGTTTCATATGAGTCCATCCCTAAATCTGGTTATACACACAATAACACACAATTAAACTCTCGTACTAAATAGGCATTCTGGTGTTTTCCCCCAAAGGCCAAGCACAACAAAGACTCCAATCAGGAAAACACAGCAGGCTCTGTTGCTTTTCAGAGGGTGTGCTCTTAGAAATAGGTCCTGGTTGGCCCCAACCTATCTGCTGTAAGGTTCATAGGTCACTGTTGTCTCATGTTTATAAACACTGTCTTGTCGACAGCCGTGAAGTAGGCTTGTAACCACACTTACCGTCTGCAGCCTTGAGTCAGAGCGGCATCATTCACTCCTTAGCCAAAACTTAAATTTCACACAGTGGTAAGTAGCTTCGTTTCCAGTTTCTAAAGTTAACTTTAAATGAGAGTCGAGTAGGTGTTAAGTAACCGATTTTATTTTATTTATACATATTTTTTTGAAAAATGTTTGATTTGTTTGCGGCCTTTTGATGGTTTCAAATTGCATCACACGGTTTATCACCTGGATGACTCAATATAAGAGGGCAAATGTTGGATGTAATTAAATTTTATAACTTTAGTTTGTGCAGAAATTTCAGTGACAGCTATAATCCTTGTCTACATTTTGATGGAAGAATAACCCATAATACGACATTACATTTAGCGCATACACACTTTAAAATACAGATACCAAACACTGCTTTGACACAAGTTCTTGATCTTGTTATCTGGGGGAGAAGGGAGTCCATAATGAGCTACTAGTCATTTGCTGATAAGCTGATGTCGTCTGCACGATGATCAAGGCTTTGACGAAGAAACAAGGGCTTTGTTCTAGCCAAGCTGAATCTTTTCGAATTGTATTCTCTGTCAAATGTTTTTGTGGGATGAATACAAATACTGTATAGTTAGGGATTAAAAGATTTTGTGTTGGATAGATCGGTAAATTGTTGCGTTTTTCACACTTTACCAAAAAACAGGATGTTTATAGTGTCCTTAATGGGCCACAACCAGCCGTCTGGAAAAAAAAAGCTAACAGCCAATTTTAAGTCTATCACCAATATGCTCTGTTTTAAAATGGCATTATTGTGTAATGTTATTTAAGTGAACTTTGACTTGTTTTTTGTATCTCTCTTTTTAGTTTTTGTTTAGGAATGTGTTGTATCTTCTTGTGGGGATCCAGAAAGAAATCAATGCATATATATTGTGATCTTTTGTTGTTGTTGTTCCCACAAGCCTACAGTTTGCACTATGTTGTAACTGCCTTGACAACTGTGAGGAGCAACTATCACCCTCTTCATGTTTTAACATTTAGCTCCGTAGCTGTTGTGTCTGCACAACACAAATCTATTCCCTCAAGATGTGTATGTTGTAAATCCAGTATAAACTTAGCTAACAAGCTGGCTGCCAAAGGGGTGTGTGTGTGTGTGTGTGTGTGTGTGTGTGTGTGTGTGTGTGTGTGTGTGTGTGTGTGTGTGTGTGTGTGTGTGTGTGTGTGTGTGTGTGTGTGTGTGTGTTGCAGCATTTTGCCATTATCCAGCAGTATTCCTCATCTGACCTATCTTTACTGCTCCTCCTCCCCCCTCACGCATCAACCACCCACAGGCTTCACAAGAAACCTTATGAGGATCATTTGACTGGAATGATATTGCTGCTTCAGGCCTTTTAGAGTGGGGGGGGGGGAACAAGCAATTTGTTACATAATTCAAAGTGGAGAGTTTGTTGTGCTCCAGAAGGCTCCCTAATTCAGATTCAGATGTTATGTTAAGCTAAAGGTAGCAGCTTAGTTTTTTTTTATGAATGGTGTTATTATCCTAAATCTCTTTCTGTGTTTTTTTTTTTATTTTATTTTTTATTATTATACAGTATGTGAACTAATGTAGACCCTGTTACACTGAGAGATGTCAGTGTGCCAGTGCATCATTGCTTGGGAAGCTCTTATCGGGTGTTTTAAGGCCGATTTTGATCACTGATCAGGAATGATTAATCTGACACAAGTCTTTCCTGTTCATTCTTTTCCACACGAGTGGAAAAAAAAGCATATTTTCCTCTTGTCTTTTACCCGTGATCATTTTGAGTTTACTTTGACTAATCTGTCTAATTTGACACGTGTGTGAATGTGTAAGAATAGTACTGTTACATTCAGCAACCGTGCCTTCTTTTCTTTTTGTTTTTTCTTTCTTTTTCTTTTTTTTCTTTTTTTTACAGCTAAGGTCATTGCGGCAGTTTTATTATGTTGCGAAATTCGAGTCCATAGTGATAATTACAATCAAATAGTAATTGAAAACCAACTTAATGAGGGTTTTTTTAATGAGACTTTTTTTTCCTCGATATAATGCTTAACAGTCGAACATATTTCCTTGCATTGGACATCAATTTGATTATTTTTTGTGATGTTTGCATACTTTTCTCATATTGCGATATATATATATATATATATATCAATGTCAGAAAAATTTGAATATTGTGGTATTTCAGTCAAACTTTCAATATGCTGATTTTCTGGGCAGCAGAGCATTTTAAATCATAGATGACAAAACAGACTTTTTACTTGTCTTACGCACCTGATAAAAAGGACAAACAGGATACAAAGTTACAGTTGCCCGACTATAACAAATTGATTCAGTATATGAAATTATTATTAATTTATTATAGGCTAAATTCAACTAGTGTGGTAACAAAGGTTTGTGACACAATCTCATACATGCACCTTCTCAAATGTTCAGCACAGCCTAAAAACTGTCAGAAGCCATATTAAATAGAGATTGTATAACATTTCTGCTCATTAAAGGTGCCGTAGGTAGGATTGTGAAGATCCATCAACAATTTCTCAGTCCCTCCCCCCTTTCTGCTAAAGCCCAAAACTGTCTCCTAAGCCCCTCCCCCCACAAGGGAGAATTAATGCGTGTGCATGAGCAGTGATTGACACGCAGTTAGACACCAAATATGACAGAAAGTTAATTTTATAAAGGCAGTTACACACCAACCAGATGGCTGACCCTCGGCAGAAAAGGCAGTTGGACTGATCAGTCTCCCCGAGTTGGTCAAAAAAGTGCCTCGGAACACACCAAAGCAACGAGACATAATACGTCTCCATAGCAGCAGGCGGCACTAATCTGTATTGTCGCCCAAAAAATGAAAACCGGCAGCTGATTGGACGAACGAGTCACGTGGGTTTGTTTTCTCCAGAAATTCAAAGACAGACTGTCATGGCGGCTTGTTCAGAATGCGATCTCATATTGTACTAAAATAGTTCACTGAAACGTGTTTCTGAAAACATTTTAAGCGAGAAATAGGCCGTGCAGTTGCTGAATCTGCCTTCATTTCAGATCGACAACGGTCAGTTTAAAAGATTTTCGTCAGATTTTGAGAGGCTTAGTCACGCTCATTCCGCTCGCCATTTCCGGGTGAGTCCCGACTGCCCTGTCTCAGACTGAACATGTCAGGTCGGCCCAAATGAAGGCCGACAGCTCCTCCAACGGACGACGGCACAGAACAGACTGAACAGACTCGAGTCACCGACCTCGCCAGACTGTTCAACGGCCGATTATCGGCCTGGCGTGTAGCTGCCTTAAGGCTTACCTACTGCACCTTTTAATGAGATGCAGCAGTCGGAAGTTTCGAGACTGTTCTCTAGGCAACTACTGTCAGTGACATGGTTTTCGAACAGCAGAAACAGAGACAATAGCCAAATGTTTGTAAGTTGTGTAAGTGTAAGTTGAATAGATGGCGGTCTGCCATCTATACTGTAAGGTCTGCATTAAAAAAAAAAGACAACAACAAACAGATACATTTGTACGAACCTGACCGATACAAGCCCTGTGGGAATTTTTATAATTACAGTCCGGCCCGACCCCGGCACATGGGCTCCTCTAGTGAGGAGATATGAAGCAAGATGCAGCTGTTCAGAATCTGACTGTGATACTTAAGACATACAAACATTTAATAAAGCCAAAAAGACAATCTTTCAAAAACCTGCTTTCATTTATAAAATACTTTTGGAATTCTTATTCAGTGGAGCACTATGCGAGGAACATAAGCTCGCCAGTAAAGCAGTCTGGATGATGTTTACTTGGTTGCTTAAGCTGTTTTTATAATTATTTTGTATGACTGGCAAATAAAAGAGATTCAAATTCTGATACTGTTTCCTGTTTTGGCAGGGGGCCAGAAGTAAGGGGACAATGCGAGTCCAAGTACACACCAAGTTCTGTTTCCTGTGTGTGCTCACCTTCCTCTTCCATCAGTGCAACCACTGCCATGGAGACGGGCACAACCATCAGCACGGCGGACATCACCATACCAATCACAGCCACGCCCACAGCGACCTGCAGATTTCCGAAGCGCCATACGTGAAAGGACCCACTTTGTCCCCGGAGCCTGTAAGTCGCGAAGGGCAATCTCTAGAGGAGGAGCAGCGCTTCTACATCCAGCAGCTGTTCAGGCGCTACGGCCAGAAAGATAGGCTTGATTTCCAGGGATTTCAGAGTCTGCTGTTTAGCTTGGGCCTGGGTGAAGTGAAGGTGGTAGATGTAGATCATGAGGAGCTAGGCCATGACCACGTAGCACACCTCGACCTGGTGGATGTGCAGGATGGACTTCACTCACATTCATCCACCAATGACGGCCATAGCCAGGGTCACGGGCACAGTCATCCACACCACAAAACCGGCTCCCACCATCCACTCACAGAACAACATCCGACAAAGTGCAACCAGCAGACCACTGCTGCCAGTCCAGCTGCTGGTGCACCTACAGGACGTGATCACCATCATGGGCATGATGCAGAACATAATCATGATCACACCAAGGTAGAGGATAGTGACCATAAACACTCTGATGGACATGTGCAGGACACACATGGTCACAGACATAACAAGGAGCACAAACATGGGCAGGTACAGGTGGACTCTAACCACAAGGACTTGTCTTCTCAACCTCACAGTGATCACGGCCACAGCGACCACGACCACAGCGACCACGGCCACAGCGATCACAGCCACAGTGACCACGACCACAGCGATCACGCCCACAGCGACCACGCCCACAGTGATCACGCCCACAGTGATCACGACCACAGCGATCACGACCACAGCGATCACGACCACAGCGATCATGAACACGACCACAATATTGTCCCCGAAGTGCAGACAGGCACAGCCATTCCTCCCCTCAGCCAGGAACAACAGCTCTCTGCCCAGTCGCAGCCGTCCCCAGTCCCTCAAGTGCCACAGTCCACTCCTGCCACCACAGGAAGTCGGCCCAAGAAGCCGGGAAAGCCAGCCAGGGTCAGAGGACAGCGAGGGCGGAACAAAACTTCTTCTCCTCTCACACCTCAGCCTAATGACCAAGACCATCAGTCTGAACACAGTCATAGCCATGATCACAGTCACGGTCACATCCATTCTCAGAAAGATAAGAGGGAGGCACCAGGAGGGCCTGCCATCCCCACTTTGCCAGTCCCGGTCTTGTCTGGCCACCCAGAAGGAGTGGCTCACCAACATGAGGAGGTAGGACTTGTTTAAACACACTGACATGCAAGAAGCTCCACTGCAAGAACTTTTGTTTCATATATAAACAGATTCATATACATAGCACAGTTATCTGATATAGGACAAAACATCTTTTTTTTATTATAAAATGATGCAGCAAGTGTCCCGTTGATGGCCTGAGCAGTGTCTTAGCTATGTAATTCTCCGAAATACTCAGAGATTTACCACTATTATTTTCTGTCATGCTAACCTTAGTTGGTTTCCCGGATGTACAGTTGAGGATTAAAGACTGACATCCAGCACGTCTCTCACACGCTGGATGTCCCTCCCTTTCCACTGTCTCCCCTATCAATTTTCCAAAGGCACCGTCGCTGCATCTGGGGCTCAGCGCTGCCCAATAACGGTTGTGATTGGTTCAAAGAAACATGTCAGAGCGTTTCCCCCTATCCCAACATAGATAAGCAATGTAGCCAGACCACAGTCCAGCACTGACACAGCACAGTGGAGCTAACTCTAACCCTTGTTGCCATTCATTCTGACCAATTTTGGTCAAAGGAAGAGGAAGTTTGTTTGCATACACAGAATTGTGGAATAAAAAATCGGCACTATGTCCGCTATTTCTCTTAACTTATTCTCAGATGCATTCTTACGATCTGGCACCTGGTTGCTACATTTTTATAGTGGTTGATGCATAGAATAAGGTCTCGGACACAGCAAAATGAAAAGAAAAGAGGCAGAAAATACAGGCAGACGGCAGAGTCTCTGCAGTTACAGACACCGCCACACACTTCTGGTAGGTCATAATAAGTGATGATTGAGAGGGGCAAGGCAGCTTTATTTGTAAAGCACATTTCAGCAACAAGGCAATTCAAAGTGCATTAATAGCAGTTAAAAATATCTGCTAAGGGGGGTTACTTTTTTATTAGTCTGTACAATGTTTTGTTTTTTACTCATTGTGCCTTTACAGAGCTGGGTTTCATAGAAATTAGAAAGTTTGTAGCCCACTGCCGTAGCATAATCAACTTCTCGCCTCCACTGTCCATATGTCAGTATTGTCCAAACAGTCATGCATTTGCCTAAATACCTTGCTTTTACAGCCGCCTTTTAAGTCTACAGAGGTGAGTATTTGATATTAAAAGGATACATCTCGCATAGAGCTTATTAGTTTATATGTCACAGTATTGACAAGTTAGTTTTCAGTTGTTCACTGGCCAGTGGTTTCTTCCCTTTATACTTTACGATCTCCTTCTCCTCCCAGTGTTTGAACCTCACTCAGCTCCTCGCCTTCTACGGCCTGAGTCCCGATTCACTCATCTCGCCCAGCCAGTTCACCTACCTGTGTCCTGCCCTGCTTTACCAGATAGACAGTCGTGTCTGCATCCGCCATTACCACCAGATGGATGTGGAGCAGAAAGCCTTGGAGCCTGTCAGTTCCGGTAAGAACCGAGTATCTTAATGATCCAGTGCATTGTGACTGAAAAGACTAATAAGAAAAAAACATCATCAAAAACAACAATCATTTCAGCAAGCGTGAACCTCAACACTGCTAAGAGCCCTCTCGAAAGTACTTGAAACACCACTCAAGGTTTTACTCCAGACCCAGAAAGGCTAGCAGACTCTATGTCTGTCGGGTTGTTATTGTTGTGGATATACATATTAAGAATATGGACAATATGAAGGGTTTAACCTCATTAAGCATGTTAGTTTGATGTTTGCCCAAAGTGCCCCAGAGCCTGCAGCTCTTGGCCTAACCATTGTTCTGCATACAACTAAAAAGAAATTGCATTAACAGCAAACAAACATCAGTCCACTCTTCTAAAACAACACCCTTTTCCTGTGAAGTTTGTGTCCTCTTTTTATTTATTTTTCCATGCTTTTTTGAGGTGTAGTAAAACAAACAGTAGCTTAGATTGGGAAGCTCTATCACAACAACAACAACATCACAGGAGATTTCAGATTCTTTTTTACACTTTAAATGGATTTTAAAGATCAATAGCTCACTGCACAGCAAAGCAACACAGATGTAATGCTTAGATATTGCAAGTAATCAGTCTTGGAAAATTGTGTGATCTTCTTACCCATATTATTGCCAAAACAGAGTCACAATGAACTTAACTTTATTTGCACAATGGATCAAGCAACTGCCTTTAAACCCATCAGTACATGATCACATTTGGACCACAACATATGTTTGTTCAGTAGGCCATTGTTTCGTCTGAACCCAATAATACAGTGATATCATCAGGACTGTGAGCGTTTGGACCTCAGACAGTGACTCAAAACCCTAAAAAAAAAGGTTGAAGAAAGAAATAAAACCCTGAGAAGGTACGTTTTAGTGCTAGTGTTAGAGTAAATATGTTTACCCATAAGAATTTGGTCTATAAAAGTGAAAAAAGTTGGCTGTAAGTCTTTATCCGCTGCCATCAGCCAGAGACAACAGCTATCTTCATGAGCAGGAAACCACAGGGACATCACTAAAAACCATTAGCTTTATAATCTGATGCTATCAGCATGTATAACCTGGGGCTCCTCTTGTGGCAGACCTGCATGAAAGGATGCTTTTTTGAAATAATTAGTGATAATAATTGAAGTGAAGCAGGAATTGTAACCATAATCCCCTGAGTTTTTACACCATTGTTTGCTCAATCTTTTCTCATTTGTTGTACATTGATATGCTAGTTTTCTCTCATTGTCTGCTATCCAGAGCAGCAGTGAACACTCACCAGAGCCTAACGTGAACACTGGCATTAGTTTAAAAAAATATATTGAAAGTTAGTACAAGTTTCTTTAAGTAATTTGAAAACACAGCTGAAATCCTCAAAAACCAATGAGTAGGCTGTTGCTGACTAATCTCAAGCTTCTTGTATTTCTATAACACCAACGCTTAATTAACTTTTATTTACAGGTAAAGAAAGGGTAATGTCTTTGGATGTAAGAAAGCAGGCGTGGAGAAATGTTGGTTAGAGAGTTAGCTCTCCAGCTTTAAAGTCACACAAAACTGAAGCACAGTTTGCTAATAAAGGAGCTGTTTTTCCTGTTTGTTGTTCACCGTGCTCTTTGGTCTCTACAACACTTTGCCAAGTGTGAAACCACACTACCACCGACTTTTCGCAGTACAAACATCTTTGTTTAACCTTTATTCTAAGGTTTCTCATAACCCACCAGTGTTTCTT